>NW_026562379.1:19565916-19663416 GCF_027474105.1 Poeciliopsis prolifica
ACATATCAGAGGGGAATGGAGGTGAAACTCAACTTCACGTTTATTATGAAATCTATATAGAAAGACTTGGTAACTATCACTCAACACTACAACATGCAACAGAAGCTTTATCTGCAGACGTCATAAACAAAATCATGACACAAAGCTGCAGTTTTGTCTGCGACAGTCGACAGAATCACAAACCCTGCAGTGACTGAGGCTCCTGAGCTTCAATCTACTGCTGCAGTTTCAGCTTCTTATTGGAGAAAATTCAGAAAGAAATGATGAGTCAGTGAAGCTCCAGCTGCTGCTGTCTGGACGTTCTGGATCAGGGTGTCAAACTCGTTTTTATTTTGGGCCACATCAAATATCTGAACGTTCTTATAAGGGCCAGTTGTGTCACAATGCATTAATAAAACCAGTTAAATTGTTAAAATGTCAATAAATGGCTGTTCCTTCAGCATTTTGTGATTGTTTTACTGTTTTTTTATTTTGAGAACTAATTTAGAAATGTTTGGTAGGAATTTTTATGATGTTTGCACTAATGTATGATGCTAAATGTGACATTTTATCTCTCAATGTTTTTGGCCAAATTTAAGAAAATGTGCAGTGAAATCAGAAAAAAAAATGTGGAAATTTGTTGATTTTGTGTGAATTTTGTAGATTTGTGAAAAACTGAAGGGAATTATTGATGTGATTTGGAGTCTTGGGAGCCACAAAGAAAGCTACAGCGGGCCAGATTTGGCCCCCGGGCCTTGAGTTTGACACCTCACCTGTGTTCTAGATCTATAACTCTAGAACAAGTCCTGCCTGCTGTGAAACCAGCTTTTATCAAATCACTGATAAAATCACTTGCAGAACTACAGGCCGACCTCTGACCTCTGACCTCCCGTTCATCAGTGAAGTTACTGGAAAAGCTTCAAGAGTTCAATAACTTAATAAATAATTAATAACCTTAATAACTTAATAAATAACTAAACCAGCCGCTTCGACTCCTTCCAGTCTGGTTCCATGGTTACCACAGCTCAGAGACTGGCCCAGTCAAAGTATTCGATGACATCCATACGGACCGTGGGAGAACCACAGAGCTGGTTCTGGTTCTGTTACAGCTCTAGAGCTATAGCTCTAGAGCCTTAGCTCTAGAGCTATAGCTATATTAAAGACCAGTCTACTACTAGTAGTAGTAGTAGCTAATAGCTATATTAAAGACAAGAGCTATAGCTCTAGAGCCTTAGCTCTAGAGCTATAGCCCTAGAGTTATAGATCTAGAGGTACAGATCTAGAGGTATAGCTCTAAAGTTATACATCTAGTTACAGCTCTAGAGGTATAGCTCTAGAGTTACAGATATAGAGCTATAGATCTAGAGTTTCAGATCTAGAGTTATAGATCTAGAGTTACAGATATAGAGTTATAGATCTAGAGTTATAGATCTAGAGTTTCAGATCTAGAGGTATAGCTCTAGAGTTTCAGATATAGAGTTATAGATCTAGAGCTACAGCTCTAGAGTTATAGATCTAGAGTTTCAGATCTAGAGGTATAGCTCTAGAGTTTCAGATCTAGAGTTATAGATCTAGAGCTACAGCTCTAGAGTTATAGATCTAGAGTTTCAGATCTAGAGGTATAGCTCTAGAGTTACAGATATAGAGTTATAGATCTAGAGCTACAGCTCTAGAGTTACAGATATAGAGTTATAAATCTAGAGTTACAGATCTAGAGTTTCAGATCTAGAGGTATAGCTCTAGAGTTATAGATCTAGAGCTATAGCTCTAGAGTTACAGATATAGAGTTATAAATCTAGAGTTACAGATCTACACTGGTAGTCAAGTAACGACATTTCGTTGTCAAGATTCACCTTGTGTTTTTTTTGTACAATGACAATAAAGGAAGTCTAAGTCTATTATCATATCATATAGTTCTGTATCTTGACCTTTGTTCAGGAATTTCAGCGATAAGAAGAGGTGGCAGAGATCCTTATGAAAAAAGGAGAAAGACGGTTTGGTTTTAAGGAAACGACATTTGTGTATGAAAAACTTGCCCATAATAATTATGACATTTAACAGAGTTTCAAATTTCTTTTCTTTTCTCATAGTCCTAAAGATAATATCATTCTTGGAAAAGTCCGGTAAGTTCGGGATTTTAGGAAAAGCCAGTAGAGAATATCATCCCACAATGCTTTGCAATACACACAATCATAAAAGATGTTCAGTCGACTCAATATCACCATTACAAAATAAACAAGTGTTATCATCAATAGCAAATCGAAGTCTAAGGAATTCCTTAGAAGGATAAACGCCTGAAAAGATTTTGAAGTGGACTTCCTTGGCTTTTGGAGGAATGGGAAGCTTTAAATAATTTGTTCTAATTTTTTCCTTCTGATCTTTTGAAAAGAAATGCGATATAAAATTTGGATTGGATACAAACGGAAATAGAGAACTAATAAAGCATTCCCGAAGTTTTTTGTTTTTCAATTTCTTATCTGTGATACTGAGCCCATTAATCAATAGACCAGGAAGCTCAGCGGTTCTGCAATCGGATCTCATACAAACATTTGGCTGTAGATAAAATATTTGGGGGAATAGCTTTAATAATCTTTTGAAATACACTTTTATTTATTTGTAGGTTATATTTACCACTGAATTCTTCAAGAGACATAACCTTCCCATTATTTAATAAATGCATGACAGACCAAACACCTTGTTCTAGCCAATTATTTATAAAGATTGATTTATTATTAATTTTTACGTAACAGCAATTCCACAGAGGAGTATTGTGTGGGCTATAGTTATGTTTATAGATTAACTTCCAATATAATAAAACTTGCTGGTGAAAGAAGGAACGTTCAACAGGTAGTTTTTTAACGTCAAAGTCACATCTAAGAAGAAAACTAACTCCACCCACATTTGAAAATATTTTATCTGAATATGGAACCATAAAGCCCTTTGGTTTGTTAGGAAAGACCGAAGCCAATTCAATTTTAAAGTACCGTTCATGCTGTCAAATTCAATAGCTTGCAGTCCTCCATCTTCAAACCTTTTGATTAAATTACCTTTCCTGATATAGTGAGTTTTCTGTTTCCATATAAAATCAAAATTCATCCTATTGATGGATTTGATAGCTGAAGTGGGTATTCCTAATGTATATGCAGGATATATCAGTCTGGAGATACTTTCTATTTTGGTGAGAGCTATTCTTCCCAGAATAGATAATTCTCTGTGTCCACTTATTTAAATGAGTTTTACAATTTTGAATTTTTTCCCAGATATTTAGGTTTTCTAAATCAGATTTATTTTTATTTATATGCACACCCAAATATTTGACACTGGATTTTACAGGAATATTAAAAGCAGTCGATAGAGAGCAGTCTTTTAGAGGCAAAATTTCACATTTGTTTAAATTTAATTTAAGACCTGAAGCATTTGAGAAGGAATCAATCAATTTAAGAATTTTTGGAATTTCATTCAGATTATTAAAGAATATGGTTGTGTCATCAGCGAGTTGACTAATAGAAAACTCCTTACCCAGTACAGCTAATTTACCAAATTGAGCATTTTTAATTGATATGGAAAGCATTTCTGCAGCAGCAAAAACAGCAATGGAGAGATTGGACAACCTTGCTTTATACCTTTGTTGATGCTAAATCTGTGTGAGGTACCATGTGGAAGACACACTGAACTGTTGGTATCTTTGTAAAATGTCCTAATTACGTTAATAAATTTATCACCAAATCCAAACAAAGCTAAAGCTTTGAACATAAATTCATGTTCTATCATATCAAAGGCTTTATAAAAGTCTAAAAATAATACAAAGCCTTCATTTTCTACTAAGTGATTATAGTCAATTAAGTCCAAAATAAGACGAATGTTATTATGTATAGAGCGCCCTTTTATAAAACCAGATTGAGTGTCAGAAATAATTTGGGATATGCCTGATTTTAATCTGTTGGCAAAAATGTGTGTCAGACGCTTGTAATCATTATTTAATAATGTTATCGGCCTTAAATGATCAAGGATAGTTGGATCTTTCCCGGGTTTAGGAATGAGTGTGATGACACCTTGTTTCATAGTGTGAGTTAAACAATTATTTTCTAATAGTTCTGTAATCATTCCAAACACAAGGGTTCTGATTTGGACCCAAAAGTGTTTATAAAAGTTACTTGTCAAGCCGTCGCAGCCTGGAGCTTTGTCCTGGGATAAAGCGCCCAAGGCTTTATCCAATTCCTCTATAGTGATATCTGCCTCACATATTTGCTTATAATTGTCATGAATATTCGGACGGAGCTCCTCCTGCACGGCGTCACATTGTTGTGGAAGCTCAGCGGTAACACCTTCAGGCCTGCTGGAGAAACTGGAGCTACTGCACAGTATCTAACCCGTCTGTCTCTGCCTAGATTCCTTCTCCTGTCCCTGATCCCGGACCCTCATCCCTGACTCTCTCCGCTGGATGAGGACCTCCTGTTTGTCTGACCCTGTGACCTGAAACCCGTTTTGGCCTGGACTCTGGACCCGCGGGCTCTGATGCCCCGTCTGTCCAGCCAGGAGGTCAGGGGCCGCCTGATCCCGATTTGGATTCCCCGGTTCTGATCCGGGCCTGTCTGACCAAGAATAAGTTATCTCCCAATAAACACCTGGTTTTGTATTCTCTGTTCAGTCCCTGTGTCCATCAGTGCCTGAGAGTGACAGAAGAATATTCTTTGAACTTTTACAAAGTAAATTTGCTTTAAATCTTACATTTAAATGTTAATTTAAAACCTTTTTATTTATGCTGGCAACTATGTCAACATAGTTAAATTTTTCATTCTCAAACAAATGTTAAGTTTCTACATCTCTGCTGTGTGAAGATGTTAGCACTTATGGGGCCCCTGAAGGCCTGGGCCCAGAAATACGTCATGTTTAGATCCACTGCTTGATGACTTGGTTGGGATTTAACAGAAGTGCAAAAACTAATATTTATTAAGAATTTTCAGGAATGTCTTCCAGTAACAATTACACAGTAATATTTTTACATTTTCTCTAAACACTTTTAGATGCAAAAACACTTCGGCACCCGACCACTGAGAGAAAACAAGGTAGAAATAAGTATTAGTTGTTAGTTTGGACCCAGTTTTATTCATCTGATACGTTAAAAATGACAAAATGCTGACGCAGACCAATCAGGACGTTTCTCAGCAACTGACCAATAGCATTGCAAGTACAGGACTCTGACAATATTGACAGCATTTATCAGAGAAAACATGCTGCAGTCACACAGATTTTGAGGAAAACTATAGAGAATCACGGCCCAAGCTGCTGTCAGCGGATAATATACAACCCGGCAGCCGTCACCCAGCAGGTGCAGAGGGAACAAAGTCATTTCTTACATGTCCATAACCAAACCGGAGTCTGGATGAGGCAGTGGTGGATCCCGGCCTGCAGCCCGCCTCACGTCCACTTGAGTGAAACTGGTGGACAGGAAGTACCTCGTTATTCAGCAGGAAGGAAACCGGAAGCAAACGTCCCGTTTTTTATCATAACGACACTGATAGTCAAATCGAGCCCTGCAGCCGTTAATTAGCCAAATTACTAATCAGCAAACAAAGGAATCCCTGTTTTAACATAATATATTAGTTTTACTAACTATGATATTATCTGGAAGTAATCTGGCTAATGACTCCATGCTAACGCTAACGGCTAAGCATCAAATAAACACAAGTCAGTAAAATGAAAACAATACTAATCATTTCCAGATCAATAAGTGCAGGTAGTGATGCTGTAGATTCCAGCAGCGGCTCTATGGCAGCCAGGAACTGCAGTACATTTAAACACCGTTTTATGCTACCATTTCTAAACCTTTTCCTGAAGGCAGATTTTCACAAGCCAGTTTAATTTAAGTCATTATTCACCCATCTTGTACGAGCAAAATGCGTCTCAGCGCGTTCACTCTCACATCCCACCAGACTGTGTCCTCATCATTTTTCCTCTTGGTCTTTATTGTTTATTTCTCATTATTTCCCTCTAACAACCTCACAGATCTGGCCTCTTTGCCTCAGTGTTGGTTTATAAGGAAAACATGACTAAAAATGTCTTTGGTAACTCCTGGAGGTCTGCCATAATAACAGTTTGGTTGTCGGAGGACAGCGCCACTCCGAACAGAGCAGAACAGAACAATCTCGGTCCAGTTTTACTCGTCTGCTGAAAAACTTCTCCTGGTTCCGTTTACTGGAACCAGATTTTATTTTTTTCACGGTTCAGGTTCTGGTTGACCTTCAAACTTTATATTAAAGTTATGCTAACATATTTCCCTCAGCTAACCCAACATCACGGAGCCGAGGTAGCCGAAGGCTCAGCCCTGTGGGAAGTACGGATAATGTTTTTTCGCCCTCAAAAAGTATATATTTTTCATCCACGAGTATCAATATGTTAAACCGAAGGGGTCCAAAGGTTTATATTCCACTTTTTAACAGGTCTGGTTTGCAGCAACAAGACTCCGCCTCCCCAGTCACTTTCAGCTTGTGCTTAAAGTACATATTATAAACTAGTTAATGGGCTTAATAGCCAAGAAAAACTGAAGTTAAAATAAGAAAACCATATTTTTCCAAATGTCAGAAATGTTAAAACCGGCTTTTCCAGGTGTGTGAAAGGAAATGAGCTTCCAAACGTAAAAAATGAAACACGTTTGATTCCTTTGTTCTTGGAAATCTCATGTCTTCAATAAATAATGGTGGGATGCATTTTGTTGCTAAGAAATGAAGTAAAGTAAATAAAGATGGCGGCGCGTGAACAACGCGAGGCTCAGTGTCTCTCCAGAACCTGCTATTTATTATTTTTTTACCTACTTCTCGTCGGAATTTTTTCAAGAACTGCACCGCGTTGCTGCGCTATAGCAGACAAGAACTTTAGGACCTTTGGAGCTACAATCCTGACACTTTTATCACCGATCTCAGACTCGTCCCAGAGATCTCCAGAACACCGGAGGCGGCCCACTTCTCCTGACCGGGCGGAAGTGCACATAGGCGGAGACGAGAACGCAAACAAAGGCGGGGTAAGCGGGGAGGGGGGCGAGCCAGGCTAAAGCTAACACCACACCGGCTCCCTTTACCCAGCATTTTCCTCGCCAATGTCCGTTCTCTGGCCAATGGACAAGTTACATCTATCTATCACTAGTGACAGACGGATTATGGACTCAAATGTTATGGTTTTCACCGAAACATGGCTAAACAACAGCTGCCCGGACAATGCTATCCAGTTAACCGGACGCCATACACACCGAGCCGACAGGATAGCAGATGACTCCGGTAAGACCAGAGGTGGAGGTTTGTGCATTTGTAGCTGAGTTGATTTTATTTACTTATTTTTTTAAAAAATGATTGTGAACCTTCTCAAAACACTTTTTGTTGAATTGACATGTCTGTTGTTTTTGGTTCCTGATGTTGTTTTGGGAGGGTAGTTATTGATGTTACACAGAGTGGGTTCTGTGAGGCAGCTGCAGCAGCCAGGCAGAAGCTGCCAACACAGCTGCTGAGCTGCTGGGATCTGACTGTATGTGCCACACCGATGGTTGAGTGTGTCCCATGTTGTGTTACAGGAATAAACTGACAGATCCTGAGTCCCGTGTGCTCCATTTTGCAACTGTTACATCTGGTGCCGTGACCCGGATCCATTGGTTAGCCGCTGCCGACCGCCGAGGGTTCAGCTGTGTAAAAGTGACGCTGATGTCATCAAGCTGGTCGACCTGTGGATCCTGTTCATTACTGTTGAGGTTACGATCACTTTTCTGAACACAGAGACTTGAATCAGTCATTCAAATCATTATATAAGTTTGGTCAAAGACAATTTTTTTGTGAACCGTGGAACCCTTTTGGTTCATTTTTTTTTCATTACTACTTTTGTATTGTGTGAAATATGGCAGGCAAAGGTCATAGTACCTTTAATGTTTTCACACCAATAGTTGGTCGTGGCAGAGGGCAGTTAGTCCAGAATAGTACTCAAATGGTCGAGGAGGGGTCATCAGAAGCAGAGGAGTTCATTGAAAAACCTCCGCTGGAACCCCAGTTTTCCACCCCTGTGACTAATAATGAAAACGCCATACAGCAATTACGCGACCTCATTGGTGAAATAGGGAGCCAAATAGGTGATGCCATTACCAGCCGTTTGTTACACAGTGGATCTCATCTCACTCCAGAGAAGCCCCCACCATCACAGTGTGGGCAGAAGGAGACATCCACAGTCGTTGATCTCACGAAGATGAGCCTATTAGTGAAACCAGACATTAGAGAGCCCCCTATTTACCGTGGCGATGATGGTGATAAGACCTCTGTTTATGAGTGGATAGAAATGATGGAGGTCTATCTGCACAAGAAGGGATTCTCAGCTGAAGAAAAAATAGATGAGATCTTGAACCACCTGCTTGGCAAAGCAAAGAGCATTGTAAAGATTGGACTAAAGAGTTATCCTTCTGCCACACCTGTGAACCCTGAGGCAGTCTATAACATTCTGAGGCGCTATTTTAGCGACATCCCTGGGTCTTGCTTACCACTGGCTGATTTCTGTGCTACTCAGCCAATGGCAAATGAGACACCAGTGGATTACTGGGTTAGACTTAACACAGCTGCTGAAAACGCTGAAAGACACTTGAAAGGTCAAGGAAGCACCCTGAATAAAATGGATACAGAGATAGCAATGATGTTCATCAGAAATTGTCCCGATCCTAGTCTTGCCTGTGTTTTCAAGTGTAAACCTACCACTAAGTGGACACTCGCTGAGGTGCAGGAGGCAATTGACGAGCATCAAAGAGAGCAGCAAGTGAAGAGACCATATACAACCTCAGCAAAAGCAAAAGCTCTCCAGATTGCCACTGCAACAGCAGCACTTGACCACTCAGAGCCTGAAATAGAACATAGGCAAGTGAACACTGTCAAAGTTAATCCTGTCAGTTTTACCAGCTCGAATGATCGTACTGCAGAGTCAGGTGCCCTGGAACGGGTGTTAACTATGCTAGAAAGAGTATTAGAACGCACTGCCCAACCTGTTGGTGCTATTCAGCCTCAATTTTCCCCTACCAGTCGGTCTCCTCCATGTCAAGTATGTGGCAACAGTAACCATTCCACAAGAACACACTGCATGAGGGAGAGAAGATGTCTAGCCTGTCTCGAGATTGGACATCAGCAAAGAAACTGTCCAAAAACTACTGACGCTCAGCGAGTTGGAGGCTCAGCTGATCAGGGAAACTAAGCCACTCACACCTGAGAGGGCACTGTGTGAGTGAATATGATGAGTCCCTCACCTCAAAAGAAGATATACAATCTGTGTATGCAGAAAGTTTAAAATCCGCTCCACCTAATACTTTGGTGTTGTTTCAAAACATGTCCAGATTAGAAAAGGCTGACAGCCTCTTTTACACTGATGCACAGGTTGGAGGTAGAGTGTCATTGCAAGCCCTTTTAGACACCGGCTCCATGGCCTGCACTGTCAGTGTAGAAGCCGAACAACTTCTTAAGAATGCAGGGCTTGCACCCCAAACTTACTCCAACCATAATGATATTGTTCTTGTAGGTTGTGGAGGAGTTCAAGTAAAACCTAAATGCATCCATGAATTGGAAATGGAAGTGTATGGCTGTGTATTTAATGTTCCAGTTTTAGTAGTCTCCGGGCAGAAAGATCAGCTAATTCTGGGCACAAATGTCATCAAACACCTACTAAACCAGTTCAAACAGTCCCCTCATTTGTGGCAAGTCTTATGTAAACCAGAGTCTGCCCAGAAATAATACAGTTTCTTAGTATGCTGTCTGGTATTGAGAGATGGAGAGGTGATGTAATTCCAGATTCTATTGGAACAGTTGAACTGGTGCAGGCAGTGACTCTCCTTCCAAAGCAAGAACATTTGATTTGGGGCAGACTTTCCAAAAACTCTCCTCTCTCTGAGGGCAGTGCCATTCTAGTTGAGCCATTGGCCAAAACACAGATCCATAAAAAAGACATTATTGTCTGTAGATCAGTGGCCTCCATGAATGGTGACAGGTGGGTCCCAGTGCGCATCCTAAACGCCTCTGATAAAGTCGTCACATTAAAACGTCGTACCAAGGTTGCAGAGGTGACCACCTGTATAGCCCTTGAAGACCTGGATGTGACCCCTGACCAGGTGTCGAACGCAAAAGTCAGTGTCAACAATCAGACAGTGAAAAATGACAAACCAATCAGTTCTGACATTCCCTGCACCAGTTTCCGCAACACCCTGAGTGATTTGGGCCTGGAAGATCTGGACATTGATTCTTGTGAGGTGTCCGATTATTGGAAGTCAGAACTATTGCAACTGATCCAGAAATATGAAGGCATATTCTCAAGAAGCAAACTGGATTGTGGGCTGGCCAAAGATTTTGTCCATCGTATCCGCCTTTCAGATGATCGACCATTCAGGCTTCCATATCGACGTGTTCCACCAGGGCAGTATCACAAGCTGCGGCAAGTTCTCACAGAAATGGAAGAACGGGAGATCATTCGTAAATCTAACAGTGAGTGGGCATCTCCTGTAGTGCTGGTGTGGAAGAAGAATGGAGATCTAAGGATCTGTGTGGACTATCGTTGGCTAAACGCTCGTACAATTAAAGATGCCGCACCAATCAGATTGCTTGACAGCTTTGGGTGGCAGCGCCATATTTTGTGCCATGGACCTTACCTCTGGTTTTTATAACATTGCCATGGCTGAGGATGATAAAAAACTAACAGCCTTCACCACACCCATGGGGTTGTATGAGTTTAACAGGCTACCTCAGGGCCTCTGTAACAGTCCAGCCAACTTCATGCGCCTCATGATGAACATCTTTGGTGATCAGAACTTTTTGACGCTGCTTTGTTATTTGGACGATTTGCTTGTATATGCTCCTGATGAGGCAGAAGCTTTGGGGAGGCTCGAGACTGTCTTTAGCAGGTTGCATGTCCATGGCTTAAAACTGGCCCCCAAGAAATGCCAACTATTCAGGAGGAGTGTGAAGTTTTTGGGGCATATTGTGGGTGAAAATGGTGTGTCAACCGATCCCGATAAAGTCCAAGCAGTTGTTGCTATGACAGAGTCTGATTTGATGATGGAGGATGGTGTCACACCCTCACAAAAAAAGATTAAATCATTTTTGGGAATGGTAATGTATTACCAGCAGTTTATACCAGACTGTTCACGCATTGCCAAACCATTGTTCACTTTGACTGCCGCACCAAAGGGAAGAAAAGTGAATGGACGGAGTGCAGCAGCATTTAAGAAGTTACATCTGAATGACTGGAAAGAGGAACATCGCCATGCATTGGAAGAACTAAAAAATGCATTGTTGGAGACTGTGGTGCTTGCACACCCTGATTTCAGTCGCCCTTTTGTTCTGTCCACAGATGCTTCACAGGATGGGTTGGGCGCTGTGTTATCTCAGGTCCAGGAGGGTGAAAGTAGGGCACGACCTATTGCTTTTGCCAGTAAAGCTCTAACGCGTGCCCAGAGTAACTACCCTGCTCATCGCCTTGAGTTTCTTGCATTGAAGTGGGCTGTTTGCGATAAATTCAGCCACTGGCTAAAAGGGCATACTTTCACTGTCTGGACTGACAATAATCCTCTGACATACATCCTCACAAAACCCAAACTCGATGCATGTGAGCAACGGTGGGTTGCTAAGCTAGCACCATACCACTTCAGCATCAAGTACATACCTGGCAGTAAGAACATTGTTGCCGATGCTCTCAGCAGAAAGCCCTTTGCCCAGAATTGTGTCTGTCAGCGGCTTTTGAATGAGCCATATGATGACCTTGTGGGGGAGTCGCAACAAGTTCGAGAAGCTTTAATTCAAGAAACATTCAGGATTGGTGTCAACCACCAAAATGTTCAGCATGCAACCCCATTGAGTGAGCTGGAAAACCAGTCCCTATCTGACTGTGAAGTATCTGCAGTATTGACTGGTCATATGGAGTGGAATGGAGGTACCAGGCAGAGAGTGGTCTCATGGCTGGCCCAGGATCTGGAGGAGTTGACCCAGCCAGGTGAAGACCCTCTGCCTGTTTTTTCACTTCAAGAGCTTCATGATAGGCAGAGGAATGACCCTGTCCTGTCGCAAGTCATCCCATTTGTCATCCGAGGAAGACGACCATCAAGACGAGAGAGAGCTGGGTTGCCCGTGAAGGTGCTCAAAATCCTTAAACAATGGGAAAAACTGAAGATGCACGATGACATCCTGTACCGAGTTTGCAAAGACCCACTAACAAGGAAAAAGCGACATCAGTACATGACACCCTCTTCTTTGACTCGCCAAGTCCTCAGTGGTGTGCATGATAATGCTGGACACCAGGGTCAGAGTAGAACTTTATACCTTTCAAGACAAAGGTTCTTTTGGATCGAAATGGAACGAGATGTCAGAGACTATGTAAAATGTTGTAAGCGTTGTGTTGTTAGTAAGACGCTTGAGCCTGAGGGAAGAGCACAGCTCGAAAGCATCAAAACCACAGGTCCCTTGGAGCTAGTGTGTCTGGATTTCTGGTCCGCAGAAGACTCTAAGGGGAAGAATGTGGACGTGTTAGTGGTGACAGATCACTTCACTAAGATGGCTCATGCCTTCAAGTGTTCGGACCAGTCCGCAAAACAGGTCGCACGTCAGCTGTGGGATAAATACTTTTGTGTATATGGTTTCCCGCAGAGAATACATTCAGACCAGGGTGCGAATTTTGAGAGCCAACTTGTCCAAGAGCTACTTCAGATAGCGGGTGTGAAGAAGTCCAGAACAACACCCTACCATCCTATGGGGAATGGTCACACGGAGAGGTTTAATCGGACTCTAGGAAACATGATTAGAGCATTGCCTCCCAGAGACAAGCAAAAGTGGCCTCAGATGCTGCAAACGCTAACCTTTGCTTACAACTGTACTGCTCACGAGTCAACCGGCTACGCCCCATTCTTCCTTATGTATGGTCGGGTTCCTAGATTGCCAGTGGATGTTATGTTCCACAATGTGGAAAGAGACAATGACATCACCGACTATAACAGTTACGTTAAAAGGATGAGAGACGACCTCAAGGAGGCTCTTCATATTGCTCAAGTTCATGCCAGTGCAAATCAGCGGCGGCAGGCTGAGCTCTACAATAAAGGTGTGAAAGGTGCCAACATCGAAGAGGGTGATCAGGTCCTTTTGGCCAACAGAGGTGAACGTGGGCGCAGAAAACTTGCAGATAGGTGGGAGTCGACCCTTTACACAGTGATTTCAAAGGATCCAAGATGCCACACCTACCGCATTAGAAATCCTGAAAACGGACATGAAAAAGTGGTTCACAGAAATTTGCTCTTGCAAGTCAGTTTCCTGCCACTACATGTGGATCGTGACGTAGAGCCTTCTTTCTCCAGTGTTGGGGAGGAGTCGCAAGAGAAAGGAGAAGGCGATGGAAGTCTGTTTTTGGAGGAACCTGAGGCTGACAAATCTGAGCGCACCGCTGGCTGGGTTGCAGAGGTTACCTCATTGGAGAACTTCTCAGGAGTAGGGCACACAGCCCTTGATCCCTTTTCAGTTCCTCTTGTTGATCCTGAGCCGCAGACAAGTGACGACAATGGAGTATTTGCAAGTGTTAGAACTGGGTCAGATGGTTGTCTTGGAGAAGCAGCAAGGAGTCCGCTCAATGTTCCTCTGGCAGATAGGGACAACGACAGAATGACACTGCTGGAGGACACCTGGAGACAACCAACACTCAGACTCAGGATCAAGTGCCTGCAAGAAAACCTACTGTAGCTGCACCCATGGACCACATTAAGACCAGAGTGGGCAGGGTAGTGAAACCAGTGAATAGGTTGATTCAGAATATGACACAGACAACTAAACAAGAAGGTTTTGTGGTTGGTGGGTTAGCTACAACCCTATTCAAGTAACAAATTATTGTTTTTTGGGGATATTCCTGTTCTTTATGGATGTGACAGTTTATTTTGTTACTGATAACAAGATAACAGTTCTTTGGTAATCAAGTTGAGAATGTGTAGACGGCACATTCTTATGCAAAGTGGATATTAAAAGTCTGGCCAACTCCTTAATGTCGCTTTCTATTGATATATAGAAGCCAATGGTTGCATAGTGATTACTAGAGAAATGTAGCTTGTTTTCGCTGACGCTGTCTTGTATGCTGCTTTTAATCTGACCTGTAACTGTTTTGAGAAGTTCAGGGGGAAGTATGTAGCTGAGTTGATTTTATTTACTTATTTTTTTAAAAAATGATTGTGAACCTTCTCAAAACACTTTTTGTTGAATTGACATGTCTGTTGTTTTTGGTTCCTGATGTTGTTTTGGGAGGGTAGTTATTGATGTTACACAGAGTGGGTTCTGTGAGGCAGCTGCAGCAGCCAGGCAGAAGCTGCAGCAGCCAGGCAGAAGCTGCCAACACAGCTGCTGAGCTGCTGGGATCTGACTGTATGTGCCACACCGATGGTTGAGTGTGTCCCATGTTGTGTTACAGGAATAAACGGACAGATCCTGAGTCCCGTGTGCTCCATTTTGCAACTGTTACACATTTATATTCACAAAGTTTGGTGCACAGACTGCTATTACTGAGAGTCACTGCTCACAGAATGTGGAGTTTTTAATGATCAAATGCAGACCTCATTACCTCCCAAGGGAATTCACTTCTATTATCCTCACTGCTGTGTACAAGATGCTAATGCCAAGCTAGCCATGAAAGAACTCAATGCGGCCATTAGCAAACACCAAACTAAATACCCTCAGGCTGCTTTTACTGTTGCAGGTGACTTCAACCACTCCAACTTGAAGACAGTCCTTTCCAGATTTCACCAACATGTCTCCTGCCACACCAGAGGAGACAAGAACCTGGACCATGTCTACTCCAATCTGGCTGGAGCTTACAAGGCGACACTCCTCCCTCACATCGGACAGTCAGACCATCTCTCCCTGTTCCTCACACCTCGGTACTCACCAGTGGCGGAGCTAGACTTTTTTTCAAGGGGTGGCCAAAGGCTGAGCAAGGCTTTATCAGAGGGTCCATATACAAATGATGAACAAAAGGAAACAAATATTTTCTCACCCACACTCAAAATGGTTTATTTAACAAAGATTTGCCATGACCAAACAAGACGTTAAACGGCTCCATGGAACAGTGAACATGTAAATGTAAACTCAGAGCCCAGAATATGATAAAAAACAAATTCTCAACAATAAATAAATAAATAAATAAACTGGTGCTTCTGGTGTGCAATAGGTTGTGCTGGGTGGGGGCAGTTCAGTCCCATTTCCTTCTGCTTCACTGTCTTCCTCCCCAGAGTCTGACTGAATCTGTATCACCCTCATCTCTCTCTGAAACTTTATTGGAAATGCATAAACAGACACAATAAAAAATGCAAAAAGCATCATGCTAACCTTTAGAATTAGGCTTATTGGATTTTAATACTTAATAACTTTCTGTCACAGCCTCTAACCCGCTGGTGATACACTTGGGCCTGGAGTCTCCTGGCTGGATTCTCCAGGTTGGTCACTGCTGCAGGGTTCTGGCTGGTCCTGGTCACTGCTGCAGGGTCTGTCTGGTCCTGGTCCGGTCCTGGTCTGGTCCTGGTCTGGTCCTGGTCTCTGCTGCAGGGTTCTCTCTGGTCCTGGTCACTGCTGCAGGGTTCTGTCTGGTCCTGGTCACTGCTGCAGGGTTCTGTCTGGTCCTGGTCACTGCTGCAGGGTTCTGTCTGGTCCTGGTCTCTGCTGCAGGGTTCTGTCTGGTCCTGGTTTTTGCCTCTTTAAGAAGAACTGGGAGATCTTCCCTTCTCTCTTCATTTGGGCTCTACACAAAGTAACAGCCTGGTATTTAGACTCCATGACTGTTTGGCAGAGACAACATTTTAACTATTATTTAAACTATAGTTTTTAGTTTTCTGTAGCTAGCTAAAATACTAAATAAAAAATAGATTAATTAAAATTAATATAACTAGTGAGGTTATAATTCAAAACTTTCATATGACATAGCCTACTTACATTTCAGTCATAAAACTTAAAGGTTTTTCTCATATTCTTACCACACATTTCAAGCAAGAGCTGGGAGAAATAAAACATTACAGGGCAGCATGTCACTAAAACATGTTAAAAGAATCTGTCTAAAACACGATCTACCAGCACTAGCATGGATAATATAATAAACCAGGCACTATGCAGCGGTACACAACCATTTTGTTCTTTTTAGAAATGTATGACAAGAGCCGCCTCTCATTAGGAAGGTAACAGCGGTTACTGAGCGGTAAAATGTTGGAAATACCTGCAAAACTCCTGGACGGTGTAACTCTAAAGCCGTTGATGTGTTTAGGATCAAGTAGGAACCAACATGTCAGTTTAACCAATGAACAGCGTCGGGCATCGGGCTGCCTTCAGGGACAGTCGGAAATTACAGTTTTCCTGGCAAATCTTTGCCGATCTCATAAGTATTATATTTTAAAATGACCATTTCCAGCAGAAGGCACTAGGGGGGCAAGGGCTCTGTTGGGGTGGCAAGTGCCACCCCGGCCACCCCTCTGGCTCCGCCACTGGTACTCACCACTCATCCAACGTGAGAAACCCACTGTGAGGACAGTAAAGGTGTGACCAGAAGGCTCAGAGGGAATAGCGGTAGAGCGTGTGAACAGCTTTAAGTTCCTAGGAGTTCCTGGACGACCAACTGCTTCAAACTCGTCAAGAAGGCGCACCAGCGCCTCTTCTTCACCAGGACCTTGAGGAAGAACCACCTGTCCTCAGAGATCCTCACCAACTTTTATCGCTGCACCATTGAGAGCATCCTCACCATCTGCATCACAGTTTGGTACGGGAACTGCTCTGTCTCCGACCGGAAGGCTCTGCAGAGGGTGGTGAAAACTGCCCAGCACATCGCCGGGGCACCGCTCCCTGCCATCAATGACATCTACAGGAAGCGGCGTCTCCAGAGGGCAGGAGAGACAGCACCAGAAAAGCTTCTTCCCCACAGCTGTCTCGCTCCTGAACACCTCCTGACACTAACTATAAGGTGTCCTGCAGTTTTTAGATGAGCCTCAGGTACAAAACACAGGAATGAAATGGCTTCATTACCTCCTCGTTGTTCTCCAGAGTCTTGCTAATCACCTAATTATTCTATTCAGGTGCAGCAGAGGCTCATCTAAAAGTTACAGGACAGCGGCCCTTGAAGACTGGATGTTGACACCCCTGCTGTAGACTGACTGTAGACTGTAGACTGACTGTGGACTGACTGTAGACTGACTGTCTGTCCTCTAAAATCTTTCAGAAAATCTTCAAATTCCATTGAACTGTATCGTTTTCCGAATACTGTGCATCGTATCGTGAGATGATTGTATTGTTACTCCCCTAGTGAGAAGGTCAGAAACAAGTGACCACGCCTCCAGAACCAGGAACAGAACCGTTCTGGACCGTCGGAGGAAGCCCAGAGGTAACCGACCAGCAGAAGGCAGATGAACAAACACAACCAACCTACTGGAGTGTGTAAAAGTCTCAACACAATTTGGCATTTCCTTCCAGGCAGCCTGACCTGGAAGTACTGTGTACTGTTTGAGTGAATTATGTAATCTGAACTTTACAGAATTCCAGAATGGTTCTGGAATGGTTCTGATCGATGGTTCTCCATTTTCCCTTTGGACTGTGTTTCAGTCCAGATTCTGACCATTTTTGTTTTCATTGTGCTGGATCGTTTCTGATTCAGTCGGGATCCTGAACTTGTGGGAAAACCCAGTGCTGACTCAAAACTGGTCTGGTAAAACCGGCCCAGTGGCCCACGCATTGCTGCGTTCACAGACTCTGGGCTCTCAGCTGTTCAGGGATGACTGCTTCCTGTGTGGAGGTTTTAAATTTTACCCAATTGCCAATGTTTGCCCGCGACATTTGTAAAGCGCCAGTTTGATGCTAAGAACCTTCCCAGATATTACCTGCACTGCAAACAACCTTCATCCTCTGCAGTGAGAGAAGAGCCGAACGAGGCGACTGTCCATGTTGGCTCAATGTTTGGAGTGTGACCAACACGGACTGAACGGCGTCCTTCACTTCCTCCTCCAGCTCTACAACCACAGGCAGACCAGTTAGAAACACAGAGAACACAGTTTCTCCTGTTCGCCGACTGACCCGGAGGAAATCGACCAGAGACGATCCGAGTCCAGGGCAGAAAGTCCAGGCTGAGGTGGAGCGAGAGTTTAATTTCAAACAGAGTTTACAGGAAGTGGATGGCCAGACCTGGTAAGAACCATTAGGTTCTGCATTACCGGTACCAAAATGAATCACTCCACATTTCTGTGTCAGAATCCCTAGTAAACAGTCAGAACTCAGGAGTCCAGCTGGTTCCCAGAGAGCCGCTAGCAGAACAAGGACCGACCCGTTGGGTTCTCCTCGGTAAATGAATCGTCTGTGAAACGGAGAGAATCATTTTGTTTTTGCTCTTTCTGTTTCCCCCAATCTATCTATGTGCTGTTCTGTCTTCTATCCTTAATAAGCTGGGGTGGGTTGGGGTTTCATTGTTTTTGTTGTTTATTTTCTGGTTACATAAATGACAGTTGGACAGTCACAATCTGGAATCTATTACCGTCCTGCAGTTTTGTTAATTTGTTGATAACAATTAATATATTAAATAATAATAAAAAATAAAAAAACTGAGAGAATCACAGTGGAGGAACATGATGATCTACTTTGATTGGCTATAGAGCAGTTTGGCCACGCCCACTTGTGTTTCCACCAGAATCTGAACATTTTACGAGTTTGGTGACTTTTTGAATATGATAATGCGCTTTTGCTGCGAAGGCATATTATGTGTAAAATGTGTGTAAATGTGTGTAAAACGTTGTCTATTTTTTTCTTTTCTTTTTTCCTCTTTAATCTTTTTTTATTTTTCTCGTATACTGAGGGGCCCCACAGACGCTGCCTCATCGTTTGCATTTCACGTGTCATATTTGCTTTTTGTTTTAATGGCAAAACAACCAATTCTGCCATCAAATGAAAATGTAATTAAAATCCTGCGCAGCGTTTCCCTTGGAGCAGCCAAAGCCTGGCAGCCTCCAGGCTGAGCATTGTTTATAGCTGGTGTTTAGTTAATGTTAATTATGTGTTTAGTTATTGTTCATTATGTCGTCCGATAACATCATTACATTGTGATAATTTTAAACTCCCTGTCAGCATTAAATATTTTTGAACTCAAAACACGGCAGATCACCGAGCTCAGCAATTTTTCTGACACAGAAATAATTTTGCTCACGGGACAAATTACCGAAAATCAGGCACTGCAGCAACAAGCCCCGCCCACCAGGGGTGCGGCTACGTCTGCAGCGTTTTGGGGAAAACTGAACTCTGCTTTTTACAGAACAGTTTCCTAGCGACAAACTGAGCCTCAGACGAAATGAGCGATCTCTGATTGAGCCAGCTGCAGATCGTCCAGGAGGGCGGCGCTGTTCACAAACTGCCCAACTCATCATGCAGGGTTTAGAAACACATTTATGCAGCTGGAAACCATCTGACCTTATCCCAGTACTTCTCCAGCAGGGGCCGTGCCCCCACTGGGGGGCGCCAGAAGCAGGACTTAATGACTGTCCTCTTTATTCTCGACAGCTAAACAAGCCTCCGGTCACCAGGTGGCAGCAGCGTTCGACAGGCTGCCTCTTCCAGCCGGTACAAGAGGTGATCCGCGGCGCCGGACACAAGCTCAGGTGAGTAAGGGACGAACCCGTCAAGTCGTCCTGCAATCCACCAGGAGGCGCCATCGAGACACCGTTTGGAAAGTGACGAAGGATTCAGCAGTGTGCAAAGAACAAGGTCTGCGTTTTGCTCCAGATTTTATGAAGGAAGACCGGCTGGCAAGAGAAGAACTGCGGCCTAAGATCACCAACTTGCCTTTAGTTCATTTAGTTCATTCTATCTAAACAAATCCTTTAAGGTTTGTGTCTTTTAAAAAAATTAAATTACATTTGTTTCTTTTGTTTTAATTTAAGTCTTTAAAAGTTAATCTTAAGTTTTTGTTGCTAAATGTAAGGGGCTCAAGAGAAAATGTCAAAAGGAATTCAATGTTTATGAATTGTAGAAATAAGAATCCACATTGTGTTCTTCTTCAAGAAACCCATTCAACGGACTCTGATGAAAAGTTCTGGTCAAATCAGTTGGGAGATCAGATGACTTACTCACATGGTTCATCTAAATCAGCAGGTGTGGCTGTATTACTGAATAACTGTCCAGGGAAGATGATTTATACAAAACATGACAGTGATGCCATTGGTCTCTTTCTGTATTACATATTGAGGACTCGTTAATAATTCTCGGTAATATTTATGGTTACTGTAACATTTCCAAGAATAAAGAGCTTCTTACAATTTTTGAAGCAAATATTGAACAACTTAAAGATTTTCTACTAAATATATTTTATTAGGTGGGGATTGGAATATGGTTATGGACGAAGCTCTTGATAGATATCCAAGTAAGTCTGTAAATGCCCATCCAAACCGGACTCTGTCTGATTTCTGTAACAGATTGGAACTTATTGACTTATGGAGAGACAAACATATTAATGAAACTCAGTTCTCCTGGTTTAAATCAGATGCTTCAAGCAGATCTAGAATAGATTTTTGGCTAGGAACAGATGATGTTCTCAAACTAACATCAGACTGTAATATGTCTCCAACCCCTCTCACTGATCATTGCAGCATCAATTTATTAATTAGTCCTCTTCCTGAGAGTTTGAGACATAGAGGGTATTGGAAATTCAATGCAGATCTCTTAAAATATGAGCTGTATTGCAGAGAAATCAAAGATCTAGTGAATAAGATTCTTAAGAATAAGATGAGTCAATAATAACCTACACCAAAAAATGGGAATATCTAAAATATAAGATACAGGCTTTCTCTATCTCGTTTAGCAAAAACCTAAAAACAAACAATGACCTGGAAGAAGTAAGGTTAGTTAAAGAGTTAAACCTATTATACGTTAAACAGATGTTGACTGATGCTGACAAAAATAACCTCCTGATCCTACAAGCTCAATTGGACAACATCTATGAAAGAAATGGCCGAGTGGATAGAGGAAGGAAAAAACAGTTCAACTTCTGCAGACTGGAAAAGAGGAGGCAAGTTAAAAATCACATTCAATCCCTTATTATTAATAACAATGAATGTACAGATCAAATTCTAATTGCAAAAGAAATCAGCAACTTTTATAAAAACCTTTATTGCTCTTCGTTTTCAATCCAAGACTGCGACCTTCTGCTAAACCAAGTCAAAGACTTTGTCCCTCAAATCTCTGAGGATTTTAAGGAAAACTGCGACAAAGATATTAATATCGAGGAATTAGACAGCGCCACCAGGTGTTTGAAACTGGATAAATCTCCTGGCCCGGATGGCCTTACTGCCAATTTCTATAGACACTTCTGGGATTATCTCAGAGAACTTATATTCCATGTTTTAAAGAGATCTTAAGTAATAATTGACTTCCTCCCACCATGAAGCAGGGCGTTATCACCCTTATACCCAAACCAGGAAGAGACAACAAGGTTCTCGACAACTACCGTCCGATCACCCTTCTAAATTGTGACTATAAACTATTGACGTATATCTATACAAACAGATTAAAGACGGGTCTGAAGGATGTTATTTCTGAACACAGACAGGTTTTATGTCCAAAAGATCGATACATGATAACATCAGACTGGTGCAGGATTTACTTGAGTACAGTGACCTGATTGAAGATAAAGGCTTCATCTTTTTCCTAGACTTCTACAAGCCTTTGATATGTTGGAACATCAGTTTATTTTCAAGGTTTTGCAGATGTTTGGATTTGGACCAAACTTCTGTAGTATAATAAAATGCTTCTATGACGGCACCACGAGCTCAGTTGCACTGCCACATGGTGCGTCTCCACGTTTCTCCATTAATAGGGACGTTAAACAGGGTTGCAATATTTCCCCGGTTCTCTTCATCTTGGCTGTTGAAGTGATGAGTATTTTCATAAAAAACTCAAATATACCGAAATTGAAAGTTTTGGATGACCAAATCATAATTAGTCAACTAGCTGATGACACCACAATGTTTTTGAAGAATCCAGACCAAACCCCTAAAGTACTCAAGTTAATTAATATTTTCTCCAAAGCATCAGGATTAACCTTAAATCTGCAGAAGTGTGAACTGATGGCGATTCATGCATCTGATCTGACGGAAGCTTATAATATTCCCATTAAATCCTCAGTTAAATATCTTGGCATTTTAATAACTAAAGATGTTAAACTCAATGAAACCGTTAACATAGAGAATAAAACACAGTTAAATCGATGGCTGCAAAGATATCTGACCCTGTTGGGAGAACCTATTTAACCAAAGTGGAGTCGCTGAGCCGGTGCATTTACCCAGATTATTCTATGGCCATACCTAACAAATACATTAAAGCTATAAATCAGCTGAACTTTAATTTCATCTGGAAAAATCGAGTCCACTAGTTAAAGAAAGCAAATATGGTTCAAGACTTTAAAGATGGTGGTTTACAAGCCATTGACTTTAAATGTTTAAACGCTGTCTTAAAGGTAAATTGGTTAAAATCTTTTTAATGAATGGAATCAGTGTCTGGTTTTGTCTCCCCAAAGGTTTGTTTAAAAAATTGGATGCATGGATTTTGTTCTTAGATGTGACTTTGATGTCAACAGACTTCCTGTTAAGTTAAGGTTTAAACTTCTGAACATGAACAGCTTTACTCCTCAGCAAACCCCCAACTGGAACAATAGACAGAAATAAATCTCTGTATTTGGATCACTGGAAAAAGGTATTTGGTCCATAAGACATTTTCTTAATGACAGTGGAGATTGGTTGTCTTATGATGAATTTTGCTTATTGTATAACTTGGTTTGCTCATGCACTCAGTTTCATATGGTATTAAACTCCTTCCCCTCTGCAGTCAGATATAAACATTAATCAGCTGACCTTCAGTTTCCAGCTCTTCAACTGTTTGGATTTAATAACAAAAGTCATTCTAACAAACGGATGCGTCAGCATCTTACTAATATTATATTTCCTGTCCGACCAAATAAAAACTCCATTTTAAATTCATCTTCTGATTTTGAGGTTAATAAGTGGAGAACTGCTTACCTTAAATATCCTCTGAGCCCTAAAGCTGAAGAAGTTCATTTTAAAATTCTCAACAACATTTTTCCATCCAGGAAACTTTTAAGACAAAGATTTAACTTCGACATTAACATGTGCACCTTTTGTAATACTGACATTGAAACAACAGATCATCTTTTTTCTATTGTGTGCAAACTGCATCATTTTGGAGAAACTTTCAGGACTGGATCTCAACTAAACTTTCCCTCCATCATCCATTAAAAACAGAGGATGTAATATTTGGACCCACAAAGACAAAACCCGGCCTGGTTCTGAACCACCTGCTGATCCTCGCCAAATTCTTCATCACTCTGTAAATAGAAAACCAAACTGTTCAGCCTTTAAAAACCTTCTGATGGAAAAACGCTTCAGAACCTTAAAACTGATCAAAAACAAGCAGGGAATGAAACTTTGACGCTTATAACGACCTGACTTTATTTGAAAACTAAAGCCCTTTTGTCTTTTTTTTCTGTCTTTTCTGTTTTTTGTTTTTGTTCAGTAATCCCTCTGTTTGATGTCTGACTGATTTTATTTATTTAACTTCTTTATTTTGTTATTATCTTTTAGTTATATGTGTGCCTTAAGCCTGTAAAACTTTACTTTTTCATGTATGTATATATCATGTGAATTTGTATAATTGTTAAGTAATTAATAAAAATAAATAAATAAATAAAAGCTCAGGTGAGTAACGCTGGCATTTAGAGCCAAGCTAGGATATGTTTTCTAACTACAAGAATAAAGTCATGTAATTATGAGGACAGTTCTTCTATAAAGTCACTAAAAGACAAGAAGAAAAGTTATTTGAATCAAATCTGATGCGAGGAGCTCAGCCAGCCTGGTTCTTTAAATAATCGCTTCAAAGTTGATTTGATTCTGATGTGTCAGAAGATTAAATATTTAATTGTTATTCTGCTGAGCCTAATTCATTAGTTTGTTTTTGACTTTTGCTCAGTTAAATGTCTTATCAGTACTTTGCAAATTGTATTTTATTATAGTTGATCAGATTGTTTTTTATGTCTTTTTATTTTATTGTTCCTCCTGTAAGTGATGGAGATACATCAATATTATTTTATAATGTATGAAAGTATTGTTTATGTCATTTAATTAGTTCTACATCCTGAAGAAAATGAAAAATACTTTGTGCTATTCTGATTTAGTAATGTAATTATATTAGTTGTGTTACCACCCCCAGCCACTAGAGGCAGCAGCAGGAAAGATGCGACAGAATCTGTTAAAACTGTGAGCTGCGCTGCAGTAAATAAAAGAGAGAAGACGTAGAGTCTACAGTAGACTCGTTGCCATTGCAACTGACAACAACGCAACTTTATGTCTCAGGATTGAGGACCAAAAACACTCAAACATTTCCCACATAGAGCAGAACCTTCACTTACACTTTTGGGTTTTCAGGCTTGATATGCATTTTGCGATTATTAATAAGTGATCACTGTGGTCGATTAGCCGCCACTGCTATTAGCCCCATGCTAACACAGCGGTGGTTAATCAGCTAATTTAAACACCTGCTTTACTGATGATCTGTCCAAAACACCTGATTCCACAGCACAGATATTTAAGTTTGTCAAAGTCAAGCAAAACTGACTTCCTTCCCTCTGACTCCATGTTTTTTTAATTTTTTTATCTTAGTTAAAACTTATTTTCACATCGCGTCGTCGCAGCATCGCACTGGCGGCGGGTTCTGGACGCTTCCAGCCACTGGAGTGTTAGCATATTCTACATGTAACATAGTTGAAATGGTTCAGTTTAAATTCTGCTAGTATGGGTTTCATGGTTGTCCTGTGGTGAGTGTTTTTTTGGCGCCCCCTACTGGTTGCCTATAAAAGGAGGAAGAACTGCAGATTCCACACAGTCTGTCAGGAACTCTACTGTGGTGGGTCATCGGGTCCAGTTCCTTTCTGAACAGTAGTGGAGGTTGTGTTCTGAGACTAACGTGGAGTTTTGTTGCAGTACCCAATGTGGACCAGTAGGGGGGCTCACTGTGTTTTTGTTATTGTTGACACTCATTACAGGTAATTATATTATGTTAAATGTCAGAAATTTATGTTGTCAGTTATTTTTCAGTTAAGTTTGTCAGTGTGTTTATTATGTTGTCAGTTTGTTGTGTTTGCCTGTCTGTCAGTTTGTTTGTTCTCTGTTTCAGTTAGAAGCTACTGTTAAATAGTTAATTAGTTAAATTTGACTGCTGCCTATGTTTTGAGCTGGGAATGTTTTGAGACGCATTCCCAGCTTTGCCAAGTAATTTTTGGGATCAGTTGCCTTTTCATTCGGCAGTAGTCTGCCAGGCCTGACTACAACCACATTTTCATGGGGGACGGAAAAGAGGAGTTTTCAAGACGGTGCGGTGGTTTTGAAGTGACTGTTGCTGCCGGTCCTGATACCATTGAGGACAGTTTGGTGAAACTGCTAGCTGCATGTTTAGGGGCTGCTTTTAGCTGCTGGGCTAGTCTATCTGATGCAGTGAAATCAGACTATTCTGCCACAAAAGATAAGCTGAAGAACATTTTTGGACAAACTGCTTATTTGTCGACTTTCCAAAGCTACATCAATGCACACAGTTGCCTTGAAGCCCTTCCTGTGTTTGCTGCTGAGATTTGCCGTTAGGTCGAAGAAGCTTTTCCGACTTACGGTGATAATGCTAAACAGGGATACACTGCAGACACACGCCGCTTTGTCTGGTCGTTGCCCTGGTTCTTTGGCCAAACAGCTGCAGCCCAGGCATCAGAAACTGCTGGGTCGTTTCCTTCTTCACCAACTGGACTCGTTTCCCCTCAGGCTGCACAACCCCCCTCCAGGTTGCCACCCTCACCAGGCGTGGGCGTACCGTTCGGACGCAGCAACGACTGCTGTTATGAGAAAAAATGACCTTGAGTTCCTCCAAAGACTTTCTATGGGGTTTGGGTCTGGAGACGGACTGGGCCACTCCAGAACCTTGATGTGCTTCTAACGGAGCCACTCCTTGGTTCTCCCGGCTGTGAGCTTTGGCTCATTGTCATGTTGGAAGATCCAGCCATCTTTAATGCTCCAACTGAAGTTTTTCATATTAGAGGTTATAAAACTGGTTCATTTCAAAACCAAAATGTTGACAGTTGTTCTTTATGGGGTCCAATTGTGAGTTTGTGTCCTTTGCTTTGCAACACCCAGGTGATATGAGTTACTGATGAGACACTCTGGACAGATTGTACTTTGGTGAAACGACATTTTTTTATGCAACAACTTCATTTTGAAATGAGAACATTTTATTTAAAGAGGGGGAAGTATGTAAGATGATTTATTTTTCCTTTTCAATTAATATGGTTTCATACAAGATCAGTTATTTATTAACGATGTTTCATAGCTCAGGAATGGAGCTGTACCTTTAAGAGGTACAGCTCCATTTTGTTCCTCTTTTCAAGAGTCACTGACATGTTTTTTCATATCTGCTAAAACTACCTCCATGTTGTGACAGGAAGAATGAATGCACCACTCAGTCAGAAACAACCAATCAGAGCCAGGAGGCAGGTCTTAGCGCTGTCAATGATCCTCGTGTGAGGACCTCCCCCACCTTTCTCTCAGCCTTTATAAGTGCCGAGCCAGTTAGCAGGTGCAGTGATGACGGTGGATAAACTGTTGAGAACACTGAGCAGCACGTACATAAGCATGATTGACAGTGCTCAGACCTGCCTCCAGGCTCTGATTGGCTGTTTTTCTGCAGATGGTAAAAGCAGCTGAGGGAGGAGGTCAGGAGATCCATCTTTTCACAGATGATATTTCATAACCTGTTACAACATGGAGACAGTTTAGCAAAATCATAAAATTAGATTTTTTATAAAAGTTCATGTACTGCAGCTTCAAGCCAATTTATTTCCGTAATTCCAATTTGCACAATTTTATAGTGGATGGAACACGGCTGGTGTCCGATTGCTTGTAGTTTGAGCCAAACTGGGAAAACTTTCCGTCCGACCAGCTCAGCGTCGGCCAGAGAGAAACGGCTGAACTACGGAGCAACTTGGAGGTCAATGAGAAGCAACCAGGCGAAGCTGCAGAGGAAAAGTCCTGAATTATTAATGCTGATAAAATGATGTTGCATGTGAATGTTTACAGCATCACGTTGGTTTGAGACGGAGCTGCTGGGCTCTAAACATTCGCCCTTTAAAAACATGAACAAGTTTAAGGAATGGAAACCGAAGGAAGCAGAAAACCTGCGACTTTATCCACAGCCAGGATCAATGATGTGGCAACAGTTTTTCTCACACAGCAACAGCCAACAAGGAGAGTAGAACCCCCAAAATATTCACAACACCCAGTTTCATCACCTGGTGCAGAGAGGAAAATAAGTATTTGAACATCCTGCCACCCTGCAGGATCTCTCACTGAGAAATCACAGAGTCTGAAGTTTTTATCTTGGCTCATCAACTGAGAGACATAATCTAGAAACTAATCTAGATGATAGAAAATAATCTGCAAATCACAACATTTGATTTTTGAATAATTTATTTGTGTTACTGCTGCAAATAAGTATTTGAACACCTGTGAATATTCGTGTTGATATTTGGTTCAGTAACCTTCGTTTGCAGTCCCAGAGGTCAAAGGTCTCCTGGAGTTTTTCAGCACTGCAGCAGGGACTTCGGCCCAAACCTCCTCATAGATCCTCTGCCAGGTTTCTGGGCTGTCGCTGCGTTTGAGTTCCTCCAAAGACTTTCTATGGGGTTTGGGTCTGGAGACGGACTGGGCCACTCCAGAACCTTGATGTGCTTCTAACGGAGCCACTCCTTGGTTCTCCCGGCTGTGAGCTTTGGCTCATTGTCCTGTTGGAAGATCCAGCCATCTTTAATGCTCCAACTGAAGGCATCAGCCCAATGACCTGAAGACAGCTGGCACCACTGTTTGCACGGTTACTGTGAGTTACTGTGAGTAGCACAGCAAGACGCCGCGGTTTAAAATCACGCCTGGGTCAGACGGTTCCCCTGCTTTCAGAACGAGGTGAGATTCTGCATGGAGCCCGTCCCATGAAGACTCGTCTTCAGCTTCTTCCATTTTCTAACAATTGTTCCAGCAGTTGGTTTTCTGTCCCGCCTGGCGGAGCTCGACAGTTTGGTCTGGCGTCTTCGGACGGCTCGTTGGGGAGGTTGGGTCCAACTTTATTAATCCTGCAGGGAAACTGAGGTCGGCTGAAGCTCAGACATTATTTCACATCCACACGGCATTAAGATCTGGAGACATCTTTAAAAGGTACGAGGGGACTTCCGGGTGGCGCCATGTTGTAGAAGGCACGAGAAAAGACTGCTCTGTTGGACACGATTAAAACTAGCGTTTAAACAAGGTAAAAACGATAGAACATAAAGAAAACTCGCTCTTAAAGTTATACAGAACACCCATGGAAAATATGGTTAAGAAAGGAAAGAATACGGAAGAGAAAAGCGCAAAAGAAAAGAGTACCGGAATGGCGAAAGCACAGAGCCATGAAGCGGAATACTCAGATGCGCCGAACGAGGACCGTGACTCGGCCATACTTCTCGAGCTACGAGGGCTGCGGAAAGAACACGCGGAAGCGGTATCAGACAACAAGAGAGCACTAGCGAGGCTCGAAACGAGCATTGGGGAGCTCATGGTCAGGACAACGTCCCTGGAACAGAAGGTAATCGATATGGAGGAGAGATTGGGAAATAACGAAGACAAGACGACGCGGATGGAGCGGGTGGCGACATTTCTGCTTCGGGAAACGACTAAATTATCAGAGAAATGCAATGACTTAGAGTCGAGGATGAGGCGCAATAACATAAGAATCCATGGCATTCCCGAGGGAGCAGAGAAAAACGACATCGTCAGCTTCATAACACAATTTATTAAATCTCAGATTCAAATCGTAGCCGAGAAGGACATGTGTATTGAAAGAGCTCACCGCTCACTGGTGAATAAGCCAAAGGACAGTACAGCCCCCCCGAGAGCGATCATTGTACGCTTCTTGGACTATAAAATAAAGGAACAAGTGATAAAGCAGGCCTGGAGTCAGAAGATTTGCTATGAAGGTCGGATCATTTACTTCAACCAAGACTACACAATGGAGGTCCAGAAGAAAAGGAAGCAGGCGAGAGAAGTCATCAAACAGCTGAAGGAGAGGAATGTGAAGGCGCAGTCCCCCTATCCGGCCCAACTCAAAATGTTTCTGGACACAGGAACAAAGATATTCAGCACAGTGGAAGAAGCGGCGCCTGTGCTGAAGGAGATGGGCATCGAGGTGAAGGAGGACAGAATGGAGAGAATCCACCACGTGATGGCGCAGAAGGCAAAAGGGACCAGAAACGGGGGAAAAAAGGGACAGTCCGAAATCACAGAGGCGGATCTGAAGGCTCTCCTGGAGTGAGAAATCATCTGTAGCGGCATTGTGACAATGGTTAACGTAAGTAGATATATATATATAAGGGGAGTAACTGTCATAATTTGCAAAGAAAGGAGTGTGATACTCATCTTAGTTAACAGGAAAAAGAAAAAAAAAAAAAAAAAACGTTAGTTATAAAACGACGTACTAGACTACAAGATAATCGTGTCCACTAGAGAGTAAGATTGAGGAGTTTTAGTCTTTAGGGCTTTAGACAACTACTAGAAAGTTGTTGATGCACAAAGTGCTTGTTCATCGGAGAGAAGGCCACAGCTCTGATGTTGAGACTCTTGGAAGACGTTTGTTCATGTTCCAGTCATTGTTTGGGGGTTCTTGTCCCAATAAGTGTGTTTACATTATGTTTACGTTCTTCAGTTTCGGTTAAGGTTTTGTCTTGTGTAGTACTTATTTATTTATTTTTTTGTCAAAGAGGTGTCAGGTACAGTGCAGCTCCAGATAGGGTTGTAATATGAATGGGCTAAATATAATATCCTACAATGTTCATGGTCTGAATCACCCTATTAAACGGAAGAAGATCCTGACTCAATTTAAAAATCTACAGTGCTCAATAGCTTTACTACAGGAGACACACCTAACTGAGAATGAACACAATAAGCTGAAAAGGGAGTGGGTTGGTCAGGCATTTTATGCTTCATTTGGTAAAAGGAGGGGGGTGGCAATTTTAATCAAAAAAGGGATATTATTTGAAGTTGAGAAAGAGATTAAGGATAAAGAAGGAAGATATGTAATGATAGTAGGACGAATCAGTGATATGACAATTTCAGTAATAAATGTATACTTCCCAAATGAGGAGAAGGACAGTTTCTTGAAAGAAATAGTCGATATAATGACTAATGATGCAAATGGAATGATATTGATGGGGGGAGACTTTAATACGGTTCAAAATAATATTCTGGATAGATATCCTTCTGATTATGGGCCACCGACAACAAAATCTAGAATGCTGAATAATATTACTAAAGAGCTTGGTCTGGTTGATGTTTGGAGAAATGCCAACCCCCAAAAAAGAGACTACACCTTTTACTCAAACCCACACAAAAGCTACTCTCGAATAGATTATCTATATATATCTCAGCCACATATACATAAGGTATCAAAATGTAACATAGAAAATATAACTATAAGTGACCATGCACCTATAAGGCTAACTTTAAATATAAATAAGGAATCCTGCTTCAGATATTGGAGAATGAATGTTTCAATCATGTCTAATGAAAATTAGACATCAAGGAGTCACTTATGGAATACTTTGAAATAAATGATAATGGGGAAGTTTCACCAACAATACTATGGGAAGGAGGGAAAGCAGTGATAAGAGGGAAAATAATAGAAATATCATCCAGAATGAAAAAAGCCAGAATGAAAGAACAGAAGGAGTTGGAAAATAAGATCATAGAATTGGAAAAGGAACACAAACTAGGGAATAAAAACGTAATGGGAGAGCTTAAAAATGCAAAAGATAAGCTAGAGGAGAGACTTACTGTGAAAGCAGAAGGTTCTCTACGCTTTACAAATCAAAGATATTACGAGATGGGCAACAGGGCGAGTCGCCTCTTGGCATTTCAACTTAGGAAAGCTCAAGTAAATAGGCAGGTCCCCAAAATAAAACACCCATCAACTATGCAGACTAAAACACAACCCAAAGAAATAGCTGAAGCATTTGCAGACTACTATAAGAAACTATATGATGACTCAGACAGAGATGCTCAGGATGATGAAATATCCTCTTTTTTAAAAAAATTAATCTCCCAACTTTATCAGAAGAAGAGTCGATAGAAATGACCCGACCTATAACTCCACAGGAAATTCGGAATGTTATTAAAAAACTCAAAAACAATAAATCCCCGGGGACAGACGGACTGCCAGGGGAGTTCTACAAAACATTTAAAGAAGAACTAACGCCAGTATTATGTAGGGTGTTTAACTATGCACTAAGGACAGGTGACCCCCCTAAAACATGGTCTGAAGCCATTATATCTGTAATCTATAAAGAGGGTAAAGACCCAACTATGTGCGAAGGATATAGACCCGTGAGTTTATTATGCAATGACTTAAAAATACTAACAAGTATAATGGCAGAAAGAATGCAAAAACATATAGCGAAATTGATCAACCCAGACCAAACGGGATTTATTCCAGGCAGGCAGGGAGCAAACAACATTAGAAGGACACTAAACGTGATGTCGTATGCAAAATCTAAATTACAAACCTCCCTCTTGATTGGTTTGGATGCCCAAAAAGCTTTTGACAGGGTAAAATTGAGTTTTCTATACCAGACATTACTAAGATTTGGATTTTCACAACAATTTGTTGAATGGGTGAAAATAATTTACAAAAAGCCAAAATCCCGAATTCGAATTAATGGATATTGTTCAGAATTTTTTGATCTTAAGAAAGGAGTCAGACAGGGGGACTGCCTGAGTCCTCTACTATTTGCAGTTAATATTGAACCAATGGCAGAAGCAATAAGACAGAATAAACAAATTCAGGGAATAAAAGATGAAGGAGGGGTGGAACATAAAATATCACTGTTTGCCGATGATCTACTAGTATTCTTAACAGAACCACTCCAATCAGTGCCAGCTCTATTAGAATACATTAAAGAATATGGGAATATTTCTGGATATAAGATTAATGAAAGCAAGTCGGTAGCAATGATGCTATCAGGTGAATGCCCAACGCAGCTAAAAGAAAAAGTAAAGTTCAAATGGACCAATAAAGGATTTAGATACTTGGGTATAATTATTACACCTCAAACTTCACAACTATTCAAAGCAAATTATGAGAAGCTGAAGAAGGAAATTATAAAAGACCTGGAAAGATGGGAGATCCTACCACTAACCCTCGGGGGGAGAGTGGAAACAATCAGAATGAATATCTTACCAAGACTACTGTTTGTATTCCAATCACTCCCAGTTTCCATTCCCAACTCCTTTTTCAAAGAGATGGATAAAAGAATATCAAGGTTTGTATGGCAAAATAAAAAAGTAAGAATTAAACTTAAAATACTTCAGTCCTCAAAGAGTAAGGGAGGGTTGGGTTTGCCTGATTTAAAAAACTATTATTGGGCTGCTCATTTGAGAGCCATAGCTTTATGGTTAGCAAAAGATCATGAGGCAATATGGGTAGATATGGAGCAGAGAGCCTGCCCAAACCTGTCCCTAGATACACTGCCCTTTACAACAAAGATGATTCAAAGAAATCTCAAAATTAAAAACCAATGGGTTAAGGAAACAATTAATATCTGGTCAAGAATAAAAAAGAAATCTAACTTTCCTGACTCTATATCAAAAATTCTAAAAATAGCCAAGATTCCAGATTTTATCCCAGCTTCTATGGATACAGGGTTTGAGAGATGGACAAAAGGAGGACTGGTATTTATAGCACAGCTCTTTAAAGGGCCAACAATGAAATCTTTTGAACAAATTCAAGAGGAATTTAATCTACAAAAAACTGATTTTTATAGATTTCTACAACTTAGACATTATATCCAGAATCATAGTGACTGGCAGAAATTCTCAGCAGACATGACTAAAACGGAAGAAATCCTATTATCAACAGCAAAAGGTGAATCAAAAAAAGGACTCATCTCAAAAATATACAAAAGCCTGCAATATGAATCCAATGTTAACAATAAAGAAATTAAGGAGAAATGGGAATTGGAGGCTAATATAATAATAGCGGATGAGGATTGGGAAGAAACATTTAGATCTGGACACAAACTAACTAACAGCCCGACATGGAGGGAGTATGACTGGAGGGTTAAGATGCGTTTTTTTAACTCTCCAGTCATCACATCTAAATACTGTAGAACATCCCAGCTTTGTTGGAGAAATTGTGGAAATGTGGGGGATTTTACTCATATATTTTGGGATTGCCCGAAGATAGTCGAGTTTTGGAAAAATGTCCAAACAGATATAAAGAGTATTTTGGGCATTCAATTAGATCTGGATGTATCCGTCTATATTCTAGGAATAATACCCTCTGACATGATCAACAAAGATAATAAATACCTGATCAGAGTTCTGCTTCTGATTGCAAAAAAGTGCATAACATGTAGTTGGTTAAGGCCACAACCTCCCAATATAGCACAGTGGCGAGATAGGATTAAAAAAGTCTATATAATGGAAAAAACAACATCAAGACTACAACTTAAGATGGGGACCTTTGAAATAAGATGGAGACCTATAACTAAATACATAATGTAACCTTGACACCTCTATATATATATATATATATATATATATATATATATATATATATATATATATATATATATATATATATATTTATTTATTTATTTATTATTATTATTTTTTTTTTGTTCGTGTACTTTTCAAATTGAGTTTGTATTATTCATCACTACTATGTACTCTCGTCACTTGAGTTGACATTCTCTGTATGTCTATTGTGTGTATATGTTGATGTAAAACATTTATTGAAAATAAAGAGTTCAAAAAAAAAAAAGGTACACGAAACATAATAAATACATCACCACTAAAAGAAGTCTAGAAAGTGATTAAATATGTTAAAATACTTTAGTTACCCCATCTCCCTCTATTGCCCCTCCCAGAGGCATCATAGAGCCTGAAGGACAAAAGAGTTTTAATCCTCAGCTGAACAAACCAGTGAGACGAACCTTTTACTGAGGGACTGAACCGAGTTTAGACAGTGTCCTCTAGGACTGAGTTTAGACCAGACATGGGCAAACTACGGCCCCGGGTAATATACGGCCCGTTGGTCTTTTAATCCGGCCCGCCAAACTTGTCCAAATTGTAGTAAAAACCCATGGAAGTGTAAAACTCTCATTCATTTCCCTTGCCCTTGCAATACCATCGTTCCCCGATAGATGGCGCACTAGTCATTGATCTTTGTTGGAGAGTAACTTTCCAGCTGCCATTTCCCCCCTTCGGTAAAATGAGCGACCAAAGAAAAGAAAAGTGGACGCTGAGTGCCGAGTGTTTAAAAAGGAGTGGACAACAAAATATTTTTTTACTGATGTCCGATCAACGTCAGCAAGCCTTTCTCCGAAGGCGAATTTTTGAAAGAATGTATGGTAGAAAAGCAAAGAAAGCAGAAAGCAAAGGCAAGTTTGAAAAAGTCAGCTTGTCACGCAGGACAGTGACTCGGCGTGTGGAACTGATGATGAAGATTTATGAGATTGATTAGCTGCAATTGGAGCTGATCGATCTCCAGTCTGACTCCGTCTCAAAAGAGAAGTTCAGATCTCTTAAACTGAATGACTTTTATGCTTCGAAGCCACATTTCCAAACCTCCGGAGGATGGCATAGAAGATGCTGGTATTGTTTGGCTCCACCTACGTGTGTGAGCAACTTTCAGCGTCATGAACATCAACAAATCCCGTCACAGATCCGGTTAACTGACCAACACCTCAGATCGATTCTGAGAATCGCCACAACTAAACTAAATCCAGACTTTGATGCACTGGCAAAAAAGGGAGAACAACAACACTGTTCCCACTGAGATATGAGTTTCTTTACTGTCTGACGAAAAAAATAGCAACTTTAGCATTTACGCGGCAGCGGTACAGTAGCTTAATTAACACATCGCTCTCATTTTAAATACCCCTTTCTTTCGTTGGCTGATAAATTGTAACGATTCTGTGTTTTAGTTCTGCTGGGGTTCACATGGTTATGTGTTAAAAGTGACATTGTGTTGCTTATTGTTACATTTATGTACTTCCGCTGTCTGACTGCTGACTCCCACTCACACGTGATTGGTTGGTCTGTCATGTGGGGGACTCCCACTCCCACGTGATTGGTTGGTCTGTCATGTGGGGGACTCCCACTCACACGTGATTGGTTGGTCTGTCATGTGGGGGAGGAGCAGCAAGAGTTCTGTTGTCATTAAGCTGTCAGGCAGTGAACCAGTTTGTTAGGAGCTGCAGCCGTAATAATAGCAGCTGCTATTCTTATTTCTAATAAACCCTGTTTGACGGGACTACAGCTGCAGTGTTAGCATCATTATAATATGTTCTGAATGTTGAAAGTGATTACATTGATCTTTTTCCACTAAATGTTGATTTCTTTAAATTTGCACTTTCAATTGTGTGTTTTCCATACATTTCAATATCCAGGTTTAATAAATTACATTGCATGTCCAAATGCTCCTGGCCCCTCTGTCAAATTTTAGAACCCATTCTGGCCCGCAAGTCAAAAAGTTTGCCCACCCCTGGTTTAGACAGTGTCCTCTGGGACCGAGTTTAGACAGTGTCCTCTAGGACCGAGTTTAGACAGTGTCCTCTAGGACTGAGTTTAGACAGTGTCCTCTAGGACCGAGTTTAGACAGTGTCCTCTAGGACCGAGTTTAGACAGTGTCCTCTAGGACTGAACCGAGTTTAGACAGTGTCCTCTAGGACCGAGTTTAGACAGTGTCCTCTAGGACTGAGTTTAGACAGTGTCCCTGGGACCGAGTTTAGACAGTGTCCTCTAGGACCGAGTTTAGACAGTGTCCTCTAGGACTGAGTTTAGACAGTGTCCTCTAGGACTGAACCGAGTTTAGACAGTGTCCTCTAGGACCGAGTTTAGACAGTGTCCCTGGGACCGAGTTTAGACAGTGTCCTCTAGGACCGAGTTTAGACAGTGTCCTCTAGGACTGAACCGAGTTTAGACAGTGTCCTCTAGGACCGAGTTTAGACAGTGTCCTCTAGGACCGAGTTTAGACAGTGTCCTCTAGGACCGAGTTTAGACAGTGTCCTCTAGGACTGAGTTTAGACAGTGTCCTCTAGGACCGAGTTTAGACAGTGTCCTCTAGGACTGAACCGAGTTTAGACAGTGTCCTCTGGGACCGAGTTTAGACAGTGTCCTCTAGGACCGAGTTTAGACAGTGTCCTCTAGGACCGAGTTTAGACAGTGTCCTCTAGGACTGAACCGAGTTTAGACAGTGTCCTCTAGGACCGAGTTTAGACAGTGTCCTCTAGGACTGAACCGAGTTTAGACAGTGTCCTCTAGGACCGAGTTTAGACAGTGTCCTCTAGGACCGAGTTTAGACAGTGTCCTCTAGGACTGAGTTTAGACAATGTCCTCTAGGACCGAGTTTAGACAGTGTCCTCTAGGACTGAGTTTAGACAGTGTCCTCTAGGACTGAGTTTAGACAGTGTCCTCTGTTCCACCACTGTCTCTCTGAGGGTCCTCGTTTTCTTTGCGTTGCCCCCCAACAGACATTTGCGTAGAATATAACCGTAGATACGATGGACTTATGAAACATGTACAGGAGCTTGGAGAACACACTGAAGCAGGCCAAAACCAGCTTACTGGTTTTCTATAAGCTGAATTGGAAAACCAGTTCAGCTTACTGTCCAGTTGTATGTCCTGGTATTTATATGTGCTGACCGTCTCCACCTCTATACCCTGGATGATAAGAGGAAGTCAAGAGCCATCTCTTTTGTTTCAGTGATGTTCAGTTGGAGTTTATTCCTGTGGCTCCAGGCTGCTGTCCTCACCTGTCCACCGTCCTTTAGAGGGACACGCCACAATGGGACACGCCACAATGGCAGCATCATTCGAAAATGTTTGCATATGGAATGTAACGGAGTTGTATTTAAAGTCAGAGATGTAGAGGGCGAAGACGAGGGGTGAAAGAACCGCGCCCTGTGGAACACCTGTGTTGCTGGTGGACCTACAGCTCGACATCCTGATGAACTGTGGTCTGTTGGTCAAGTCGTCTGTTATCCAGCACAGCGGATGGGGGTCCACAGCCAGGCTGTTGGTTCCTCCTGTAGTAGGTGAGGCTGGATAGTATTGAAGGCGCTAGAGGAGGAGAAAAAAAGCATCTTCACAGAGCAGCTCCCTCCATCCAGGTAGGAGAGGAAACCATGAAGCAGGTAGAGAACAGCATCCTCAACACCCACCGTCTCTCGGTAGGCGAACTGAAGAGGGTCCCTCAATCTCTGCAGCTGGGGTTGCATCATGTCCAAGACCCGTCGCTCCAACGTTTTCATGACGTAGGACGTCATAGCAACTGGCCTGTAGTCATTGGAGCCATGTTAGCAGTTTTCCTGATTGTGTGGGAGATCAGGACTCTTTCTGCAGCCTCAAACAGATGATGCTCATTGAGAGTCATAAGTGGAGTGGAGGTGGACATATTGAGGTTTGCTGATTGGCAGCAGTAACACAAATAAATGAGTTCCAGATTATTTTCTAGATTAAGTCTCTCAGCTGATGGAGTCAAGAAGAAAACCTCAGACCCTCCATGATTTCTCAGTGGGAGATCCTGCAGAGCTCAAATACTTATTTTCCTCTCACTGTATGTGAATAATAACATTAACACCAACTGACAAAAGAAAGTTTTTTGGAGGTTGTCTATGTTTTTCAATTGAATTAGGACTATTTTGGACTGCTGAATCTAAAAATGACTTTTTATTCTCATCTGATCTTCTGACTAAACTGATGAGATTTTTGTGACATAATCAGTTTATTTCTGTTAATATTTCTCATACAAAAATGATTTAACAATGGTTTTTATATTCACTGAATATTACAGCCCTGGATTTCTGTAAATTGAATACTAAACCTGGATAAGGTTAATCAGTGAGCGTCTCTGTCCTCCTGCTCTTCACTCCTTGATCCCAGGAGCTGATCCACCCCAACCCTACCTTACCCCAACCCCAACCCTACCCAACCCTACCTTACCCCAACCCTACCTTACCCTACATCTGTCCAGAACTGACCAAGAGCGGGGCAGCACCAGTACATATGAACCAGCTCGGCTATGGCAGTTTTGCATTTGTCACAGAATGGGTTGACTCCTGTATGGAAACGAGATGGTTTGCTTTTGGAAAGATGAGCTTTGTGTATTATTTTGAACTGAGTGAGACAAAGACTCGCGCACAAAGATGTTGTATTCACCAGTTTAAGTGTAGAGTCCCATGTGTCATCCAGTATAGTCATATCCGAGTCCTCTTCCCATGAGGTTTTGAGGTCAGCTGAGGAGGTCTTGTTCATACTCAATATTTTATTATTAAGCCACAAAACCAGCCTTTACGAGTCGGGTTCAATGATAGGATGGTTTCCAACAGTTTATCCTCTGGCAGAGAAACTGAGCCTGACAAGTGAGACTGAATTAAGCAAATATCTAAAAACCTGTGATTTATGTAAACCATATTTATTGCTAAGTTCCTGGAAGGATGTCAAATTCCTCTCTATGAAAAGGACCTTGAAATGAAGGCCTCTCCAGTGGCATGCAGCAGACCTGCTTCATCATTCCTAAAGCCAATGGCGTTTTTCAAAGCAGTTTTTCAGCCATGGAGTCTGCTCTCATATTCTGCTGACATATGGAAAAGTATCAAATGGCATATTTATACTTTGCACTGTTTTTTTATAATCTAGGATAGTCCCATCTCTTGGTCTACCTGCTTGTACCCACATCTTAAATGCCAGTTTAGCCTCTGCATGATATCCTGTCCAGATGTTATTTTTGGCCTTGTGCTCTGATACAAAGGATCCACAATGACATCATACATAGTATGGAGGTCAATACAGTGAGAAATATCACTGCAGTTAACATCCGAGCACGTAATAGATTGAAGAGGGAAACTTAATTTACTGAAAAAAAAGATCAGTTTTCATATGATATGCTAATAAGTCAAGTCATCTTTAGAGAGTCTGGACCATTTAAATATAACTGTAGGGGCACTATTTGCCTTCCATACGAACTCTGGAAGATTTTTAATATCCAGCATCATTGAAAATGGAACATGATCCGACATAGAATATTCATATCAGATTCTATTGATTCTACAACAGCAGCTTCACTTATACTGTGTAGCTTTCTGCAGGTAGCAGGAGCTGAAACTGTTATCGTCACAAAACTGTTTGGCAAATGAAGAATATTCATCAGACATATCTGCATCCATACACAGAGGTAAAATAATGATCAACAAGAGTTCAAGAAAGCAAGTCTATTCATACAGATGTCTTCATTCTGAGGACTCACATGGTGTGTGAACAATAATAAAGACAGATTCTTTGTTTTCACCTTTTAAATGTACAGCCAGCAGCGGTTCTGCTGACATTTGGAACTGGATCCAGCTTTTTGTGCCTCAGACTCTCATTAACCCACAGAAAGATTCACCAGTTCATTCATTCATTCATTCATTCATACAGTTCAAACTTCCCAAATCCTGTTTCCATAAGAAGTTTCTTGTAAACAAAGTATATCACATTTTTGCAGCAGTCGTGTTTTATCTGCAGCTGTTTTACCGACACACTGTCCCGCATTGTTATTGGTCTAAGTTTAGTAATGATTAGTTACATTTAATTACTTTATTATTATCGCTCTATTATGAAGAATTAATTTTTCTGTATTGTTTTGCATTTAACCATTAAAACTCAGGACAAACTAAAACTCTGGAGGACTCTGAAGCGGTCCGGTCTAATTCCTGGAGCTGGACTCAGCTGAGCATCTGGAGCAGAACCTCACTGGACAATGAAACTTTTCAAATGTTGCAAAGAAAGAATCCAGTTAGGCGTGTTTCCATCTGCCGGGCGACGCACAGCGTGATGTCATCAGCTGCTGATGCTTGCATGCTGCAGTAAACAGGAAGTACAGGTTGCTAGCTAGCATGGAGCAACAGAAAAACAGAGGAAAGGCACAGACCCCAGGGGGCCTCCGCTCCGATCCCAGGCTGATGGGCGAAAATGGAGCAAAACTCAACTTCACCTTTATAAAGAGACTCGATAGCGACCAGTGCAACAGAACACGCAAGGGAAGCAATCGGCGCAGAAATAGTGAAGAAAAACATGAATAATGCTGGAACTTTATTTACAACAGTTGACAGAATCCCAAACCGTCCAGAGACTCAAACTATGATCCAACTTCCACACAGAAAATTCAAAATTAGACGATGAATCTGAACATCGACACCAAATCCAGGATCTGAACCCAGAAGCTGAAGACATGAAGCTCCATGTAAACACAGATGGTTCTGGTTCTGTTGGACCTCAGTGTTGATCATGTTACTGAACAATCTGACTGGAGAACTGGTTCCAGTTGTAGACTGGTTCCAGTTGTAGACTGGTTCCAGTTCCAGACTGGTCCCAGTTCTAGACTGGTTCCAGTTCAAGACTGGTTCCAGTTCTAGACTGGTCCCAGTTCCAGACTGGTTCCAGTTCTAGACTGGTTCCAGTTCTAGACTGGTTCCAGTTCTAGACTGGTCCCAGTTCCAGACTGGTTCCAGTTCTAGACTGGTTCCAGTTCTAGACTGGTTCCAGTTCTAGACTGGTCCCAGTTCCAGACTGGTTCCAGTTCTAGACTGGTTCCAGTTCTAGACTGGTCCCAGTTCCAGACTGGTTCCAGTTCCAGACTGGTTCCAGTTCTAGACTGGTTCCAGTTCTAGACTGGTCCTAGTTCCAGACTGGTTCCAGTTGTAGACTGGTTCCAGTTCCAGACTGGTTCCAGTTCCAGACTGGTTCCAGTTCTAGACTGGTTCCAGTTCCAGACTGGTTCCAGTTCCAGACTGGTTCCAGTTCTAGACTGGTCCCAGTTCTAGACTGGTTCCAGTTCTAGACTGGTCCCAGTTCCAGACTGGTTCCAGTTCCAGACTGGTTCCAGTTCTAGACTGGTTCCAGTTCTAGACTGGTCCCAGTTCTAGACTGGTTCCAGTTCTAGACTGGTCCCAGTTCCAGACTGGTTCCAGTTGTAGACTGGTTCCAGTTCTAGACTGGTCCCGGTTCTAGACTGGTCCCGGTTCTAGACTGGTCCCGGTTCTAGACTGGTCCCGGTTCTAGACTGGTCCCAGTTCCAGACTGGTCCCAGTTCTAGACTGGTTCCAGTTCTAGACTGGTTCCAGTTCCAGACTGGTCCCAGTTCCAGACTGGTCCCAGTTCTAGACTGGTTCCAGTTCTAGACTGGTTCCAGTTCTAGACAGGTCCCAGTTCTAGACTGGTTCCAGTTTCAGACTGGTTCCAGTTGTAGACTGGTTCCAGTTGTAGACTGGTTCCAGTTCCAGACTGGTTCCAGTTCTAGACTGGTTCCAGTTCCAGACTGGTTCCAGTTCTAGACTGGTTCCAGTTCTAGACTGGTTCCAGTTCCAGACTGGTTCCAGTTCTAGACTGGTTCCAGTTCTAGACTGGTTCCAGTTCTAGACTGGTCCCAGTTCTAGACTGGTTCCAGTTCTAGACAGGTCCCAGTTCTAGACTGGTTCCAGTTTCAGACTGGTTCCACTTCCAGACTGGTTCCAGTTCCAGACTGGTTCCAGTTGTAGACTGGTTCCAGTTCTAGACTGGTCCCAGTTCTAGACTGGTTCCAGTTCCAGACTGGTCCCAGTTCCAGACTGGTTCCAGTTCTAGACTGGTTCCAGTCTGATGGAACTGGGATTTCTGTGTTTCAATAGGAAACGTCTCAGTCCTGGTCGGTTCTTTGTTCTCTCATATTGATAATATTATTAATATTGATAACCTGGTCGGCTCATCTCCACCGTTCACCTTCCCTCTGTTCTTCTTCTTCATCATCCTCAGAGCCTCTTGTCCGTCTCAGCAGAACCAGAACATCAGGAACGTCGGGAACGTCGACCCGGAGCTCGTCTGTTCCGGTTCCTGCTCGCTAACTGGGCTGTTGCTTTGTAGCCATTTTACTCTTTGTGTTTTTAATCTTGTAAAGGGTCTTTGGGGTCTGAAAGCCGCTAGCAAATAAAATGCTTTATTATGATGATCATATAGAGGTCAAAGGTCACATGTGGGGTTCCCCAAGGCTCTATTCTAGGACCCTCTGGTTCAACATCTATAAGCTCCCATTGGCTCAGGCCACAACAGGAAATAAGATCAGTTACCATGATGATGCAAATGACACAACTCTGTTATGATGTCACCAGGTGACCTTTGACCTCACTGGACAGATGCTATAGATCTATAACTCTAGATCTAGAGTTACAGATCTCAGCCTGTCTGGATGAGCGAAGCGCGGTCTGCTCTGCAGCTCCTCCTGCTGCTTCGGCCGTCTGCCATGAGGCGCCATGTTGGACCTTCAGTGACCAGTAGGAGAGAGTGAGAGCTGCACTGCAAAACTGAACACAGCTGCCCCCTGTGCACACCTGAGTAACAGTAAGGAGTCACATGACATTTTGGAGGGAAAATGACGAGCAGTCCTCAGTTTGTACATTTAGGGTGTTGTCTCTTTTGTTGCTGGTGGTTTAGACATTAATGGTTGTATATAGAATAATTTACATTGTTATACAAGCTGCACACAGACGACTTTATTGTGTCCGAGTGTCATTTTCTCTGTGTTGTCTCATGAAAATATATTCTTAAATATCTGCATGAATGTGAGGATGTACTCACTGTACATATATAAATGATCATAATAATTTCCTTCTCGCCTCAGCAGGTGGTCTCTCTCATCCTGAGCTGGACCAGACGCCTGGGAGCTGCAGGATTCTGCACAGCATCTATATTACAGGTGTGCTGATCAATCGGCCACTGATCATTATCGGCCAATCGCTAAAGCCGATCACCTGTCCCTCCTTCTCAGTCTGCAGGACCAAGAGAGGAGAAGCAGCTTTCTGCATCTATTCACCAAACATCTGGAACAAACTTCCAGAAAACTGTAAAACAGCAGAAACCCTGACTTCCTTTAAATCGCAACTAAAAACCAGCTGATTAGTTTGATTAGAAATGTAATATGTAACAATGTGTTGTTGATTCTATGATGCATGAATTTGTGTTTATGATGTAAAACACTTTGAAATGCTTTGCTGCTGAAATGAGCTACACAAATAAAATTTGACTGACTGATTGATTGATTGATTGATTGATTGATTGATTGATTGATTGATTGATTGATTGATTGATTGATTGATTGACTTTGGTCAGTTTCAGTCACGCTCACATTCACTAAGGGACGTAAAAGCAAAGAGGAAGTTGAGACACGGGACTTCCTGTTTGGTTCTTTCCTGGTTCTGTTTCTAATTGGGTCGATTCAGAATAAACCATCTCCTCCCTCTGGACCAGCAGGTGGTTCTGGTGCTGATTCTGTATGGACTGGGTCAGACCGGAAAAACGGACCATCTGGATCAGAACCTTTCCAGGATCCTTTTGTGAATGCTACGTCTATTAGTCAGAGGTCAGAGGTCAGTCTGGTGTCTCGTCTTTAGCCATTTTAGAAGAAAACGGACCGGGTCGGACCCACCTTGGTTGCAGTACAGGCCTCCCCAGCCCTCATTGCAGCTGCACTCCCAGGGCTGCTGGCAGGTGCCGTGCTGGCAGCCGGGATGCCGCTTGCAGCTGTCGCAGCGCCGCCCCTCCCAGCCCACGTTACACCGGCAGCGTCCAGGCGCCTCGCACACGCCGCGGTGCCCACCGCAGCCGCCTGCACAGATGGCTGATGGGAGGAGAGAAGAGACAAGATTACCAGGAGAAAACAGCTTCACACACACACACGCATGCACACACACACGCATGCACACAAACACACGCACATGCACACACACACACACGCACACACACACACACAAACACACGCACATGCACACACACACACACACACACACACACACACACACGAACATGCACACACACACACACACACACACGCACATGCACACACACACACACACACATGCACACACACACACACAAACGCACATGCACACACACACACACACACACACACACACACACACGCACATGCACACACACACACACACACACACGCACATGCACACACACACACACACACACACACACACACACATGCACACACACACACACAAACGCACATGCACACACACACACACACACACACACACACGAACATGCACACACACACACACACACACACACACACAACACAGACATAGCAGCTGCTAGCGGTTAGCTGCTAGTTGATAAGACAGCAGCTGCTAGCGGTTAGCTGCTAGTTGATAAGACAGCAGCTGCTAGCGGTCATCATCTGATGTGACTGGCTCCCACTGACAGAGATGCAACCTTTATTTTGAAGGCCTCTGCTCCTCATCAGTTACAGGAAGTTAGCTCTTAGCACTTAGATACGTCAGCTATCGCTAAGGAGAATCTGAGATAAACATGGAGAGAAGTGGGCCTGCAGATTATTGCATCTCTTACAGTGGTGGGGAAAGTACTCAATGTACGCTAGTAAAAGTAAAAGTACCACATTAACAATTTTTACATAAGTAAAAGTATTTGCTGGATGTTTCACCGATAGCACAGCGGTCAAACTCCAGTCCTGCAGGTTTCAGACGAGCCACAGGAACAAAACGCTGGAATGAAACGGCTTCATTTCCTCCTGGTGTGGATCGGATCTCCAGAACCTTAATGGCTCATTATTGTATTCAGCAGAGGCTCAGCTAAAGGTTGCAGGGCAGCCAGTGGCCTCCAGGACTGGAGTTTGACCCCTGACCTATAGGGTCACCACCCATCCCGTATTGATATGGGTTAGATACGATACGGGACGCGATTTGTTCCATGTTTCTATAAATGTCCAATAAACACACTGATCCACGTGTAACAATAATGAGCAAAATAAAACAGGAAATATTAAGGACAGCTGAATTGGCGTGGCAGGAGCTGAAGGACCCCGGAACGCCTAGAGACAGACAGTTGCCTGGAGACGGACGCTGCCATCAACCCGCGTCTTCAGAAACGTGCTGGAAGTAAAACGTCCTGCAGAGACGTGAGAGACGCATTTCCAGGCTGAACTGGTGGCACAGAGAGCTGCTGTGAGATGTGATCGATACCGGATCGATACCGGATCGATACCGGATCGATGCCGGATCGATGCCGGATCGATGCCGGATCGATGCCGGATCGATACCGGATCGATACCGGATCGATGCCGGACTGGATGGATCAGGAGGAACCGCAGACCCGTCAGAATCTACAGAACCAGAAATCAGAGTCTCTTCATCTCCTGAGGCTGAATGATGCAGAACATTACATTATTGATTCTGTTTCAGTGATTTTAGTTGAATATTGAGGTTTGATTATTGGCTCAGGATGATAATTTATTATCAATAAATAAAAGAATATGTCAAGTTAAGGAACAGACGAGGTTAACGGTACATACCTAAACATTTCCTACTTTAAAACAGTTTGTTAGGAGTTTCTGTGAGTTTTATATAGAAATGTTGATACATTTTATGAATAAGAGGTCAGAGGTCAGTTCATGGTTTATTTAACACTTATTTTATTAATGTGCTTTTCCAGTTTGGTTAAGAAAAAAACGTGTTAATCAAAAATGTACCAGACCTGCAGCCCAACACAAGGCCCACAGGGAAACTGCAAAAATGACACGAAATAAATGTCTTTAATATTCAGTGGTCAATTTTTTTAACCTTCACAATTTGACCTGAAAAATGAGCCGTAATAAAACATGATGTGCTGCAGTTTGAGCTGCTGCAGTTTAAGCTGCTGGAGTTTGATGTGCTGCAGTTTAAGCTGCTGCAGTTTGATGTGCTGCAGTTTAAGCTGCTGCAGTTTGATGTGCTGCAGCTTGAGCTGCTGCAGTTTGATGTGCTGCAGCTTGAGCTGCTGCAGTTTGATGTGCTGCAGCTTGAGCTGCTGCAGTTTGATGTGCTGCAGCTTGAGCTGCTGCAGTTTGAGCTGCTGCAGTTTGAGCTGCTGCAGCTTGAGCTGCTGCAGTTTGATGTGCTGCAGCTTGAGCTGCTGCAGTTTGAGCTGCTGCAGTTTGATGTGCTGCAGTTTGAGCTGCTGCAGTTTGATGTGCTGCAGCTTGAGCTGCTGCAGTTTGATGTGCTGCAGCTTGAGCTGCTGCAGTTTGAGCTGCTGCAGTTTGAGCTGCTGCAGCTCTGGAGGCTCTTTGGTTCACAATATGAAATGATGAAATATTGTCTGTAAGCGTCTCTGTAGAAACACCGACTATAGGAACCAAATCTGACTCCTTATGTGTATAAATATTGTAGTATTTAAAATAGCAGAATGTTACATAACTTTCATATTTGGACACATTTTGAATATTAAATAATCAGCTGTTCTGATCAATTATTGAGTCGAGTTTTATGTGTTGCTCTGATTGTTGCATCATTTTGATGGTCGATCATCTAATCACTGATATTAAATGTTAAATCTAAAGTGTTTGATTTTAATACATGAGTAATGAACAATGCTGCAGATAAAACATGTTTTCATTGTGACACGGTTTAGATCTGTGATTTTAGACCGAACAAGAGCTGAGCTACTTGGAAACATCCTGCCTCCTGTCAGAGCATCAAGTTCTGCTACTAGTGGCATTTATTTTGAAAAATCCAACAGGAAGAGGGTGGAACGAAGGAGGTGGGAAGACGTCCCAGGGAGGAAGAGGAGTCCAACCCAACCTGAGACCGGACCGGCGCCCCGCGCTACATGACACAATAAAGGATGAAATATGAACAAAACTGCTTCTTAAGATACCTGAAAAAATCACATTCCCAGAAAAACATGCAGATATTAAATACTTAGAGCAGAAATATATTTAACCAATATCATTATCAATTCAAACTCTGTGTTCTGCTTTGCTTCCATCTCTGAGCATCAATCCACTGAGTGCTGGTGCCGCCCCCGGCAGCATAACGCCCTGGGCGGTTGCCCTGCTGCCCATGTCAGAAACCATCAATTCAGGCAATGAACTAACAGAAAACACTCAACGATGAGCAAGAAGGAACCAAAACAAGGCGACCGACGTTGTTGCTGACGGCATCGTGGCGCTCAGATCGAAACATCGAAATGAAACTTTCCCATCAGGATGGAAACCAGCAAAGCTTAAACATGTTGTTTCTTTTTCAAGACAAATGTTTATGATTCTGAAAAATGATATTGACGAGCATAGAGATGAAAATTAAGGTTGGCAAATTTGATTACATTATTTTTGCAACAATGGAAACTGTGAGATGTTTGCATGGAGGGATGGAGGGTTACAGGGATGGAGGGATGGAGGGTTAGAGGGATGGAGGGTTACAGGGATGGAGGGTTAGAGGGATGGAGGATTAGAGGGATGGAGGGTTAGAGGGATGGAGGATTAGAGGGATGGAGGGTTAGAGGGATGGAGGGTTAGAGGGATGGAGGATTAGAGGGATGGAGGGTTAGAGGGATGGAGGGCTACAGGGATAGAGGGATGGAGGGTTAGAGGGATGGAGGGATGGAGGGTAAGAGGGATGGAGGGTTAGAGGGATGGAGGGATAGAGGGACGGAGGGATGGAGGGATGGAGGGTTAGAGGGATGGAGGATTAGATGGGTGGGTGGGTGGAGGGTTAGAGGGATGGAGGGATGGAGGGATAGAGGGATGGAAAGAGAATCAGTTAAAAGGTCAGATAAAAGGATTCAGAATCTTCTGATTCCTCCAGATTATCGGTTCCAGTCGGAACAGATTTCAGGGTTTTGGACGTGACAGCAGGAAAACGGATGTTTTTTGGGTTTTTTTCCCAAACAGAAAATTGTTTGTTGACTCAGTGAGACGGTGAACAGCTGATCAGATTCTGTGTGAAAAAGGCTGTGAATTTGTAACTTTTAAAATCTAAATGCATTGATATTTATGAATTGATCTGTTGATATTTATGAATTGATTGTTGATATTTATGAATTGATCTGTTGATATTTATGAATTGATTGTTGATATTTATGAATTGATCTGTTGATATTTATGAATTGATTGTTGATATTTATGAATTGATTGGTATTTATGAATTGATTGTTGATATTTATGAATTGATTGTTGATATTTATGAATTGATCTGTTGATATTTATGAATTGATTGTTATTTATGAATTGATTGTTGATATTTATGAATTGATTGTTGATATTTATGAATTGATTGTTGATATTTATGAATTGATCTGTTGATATTTATGAATTGATTGTTGATATTATGAATTGATCTGTTGATATTTATGAATTGATTGTTGATATTTATGAATTGATTGTTGATATTTATGAATTGATCTGTTGATATTTATGAATTGATTGTTATTTATGAATTGATTGTTGATATTTATGAATTGATTGTTGATATTTATGAATTGATTGTTGATATTTATGAATTGATCTGTTGATATTATGAATTGATTGTTATTTATGAATTGATTGTTGATATTTATGAATTGATTGTTGATATTTATGAATTGATTGTTGATATTTATGAATTGATCTGTTGATATTTATGAATTGATTGTTGATATTTATGAATTGATCTGTTGATATTTATGAATTGATCTGTTGATATTTATGAATTGATTGTTGATATTTATGAATTGATCTGTTGATATTTGAATTGATTGTTATTTATGAATTGATTGTTGATATTTATGAATTGATTGTTGATATTTATGAATTGATTGTTGATATTTATGAATTGATCTGTTGATATTTATGAATTGATCTGTTGATATTTATGAATTGATTGTTGATATTTATGAATTGATTGTTGATATTTATGAATTGATCTGTTGATATTTATGAATTGATCTGTTGATATTTATGAATTGATTGTTGATATTTATGAATTGATCTGTTGATATTTATGAATTGATTGTTGATATTTATGAATTGATTGGTATTTATGAATTGATTGTTGATATTTATGAATTGATTGTTGATATTTATGAATTGATCTGTTGATATTTATGAATTGATTGTTATTTATGAATTGATTGTTGATATTTATGAATTGATTGTTGATATTTATGAATTGATTGTTGATATTTATGAATTGATCTGTTGATATTTATGAATTGATTGTTGATATTTATGAATTGATCTGTTGATATTTATGAATTGATTGTTGATATTTATGAATTGATTGTTGATATTTATGAATTGATCTGTTGATATTTATGATTGATTGTTGATATTTATGAATTGATTGTTGATATTTATGAATTGTTTGTTGATATTTATGAATTGATCTGTTGATATTTATGAATTGATTGTTGATATTTATGAATTGATTGTTGATATTTATGAATTGATCTGTTGATATTTATGAATTGATCTGTTGATATTTATGAATTGATTGTTGATATTTATGAATTGATTGTTGATATTTATGAATTGATCTGTTGATATTTATAAATTGATCTGTTGATATTTATGAATTGATTGTTGATATTTATGAATTGATCTGTTGATATTTATGAATTGATTGTTGATATTTATGAATTGATTGTTGATATTTATGAATTGATTGTTGATATTTATGAATTGATCTTTTGATATTTATGAATTGATCTGTTGATATTTATGAATTGATTGTTGATATTTATGAATTGATCTGTAGATATTTATTTGATTGTTGATATTTATGAATTGATCTGTTGATATTTATGAATTGATTGTTGATATTTATGAATTGATCTGTTGATATTTATGAATTGATTGTTGATATTTATGAATTGATTGTTGATATTTATGAATTGATCTGTTGATATTTATGAATTGATTGTTGATATTTATGAATTGATCTGTTGATATTTATGAATTGATTGTTGATATTTATGAATTGATTGTTGATATTTATGAATTGATCTGTTGATATTTATGAATTGATTGTTGATATTTATGAATTGATTGTTGATATTTATGAATTGATCTGTTGATATTTATGAATTGATTGTTGATATTTATGAATTGATTGTTGATATTTATGAATTGATTGTTGATATTTATGAATTGATTGTTATTTATGAATTGATTGTGATATTTATGAATTGATTGTTGATATTTATGAATTGATTGTTGATATTTATGAATTGATCTGTTGATATTTATGAATTGATTGTTGATATTTATGAATTGTTCTGTTGATATTTATGAATTGATTGTTGATATTTATGAATTGATTGTTGATATTTATGAATTGATTGTTGATATTTATGAATTGATCTGTTGATATTTATGAATTGATTGTTGATATTTATGAATTGATTGTTGATATTTATGAATTGATCTGTTGATATTTATGAATTGATTGTTGATATTTATGAATTGATTGTTGATATTTATGAATTGATCTGTTGATATTTATGAATTGATTGTTGATATTTATGAATTGATTGTTGATATTTATGAATTGATTGTTGATATTTATGAATTGATTGTTATTTATGAATTGATTGTTGATATTTATGAATTGATTGTTGATATTTATGAATTGATTGTTGATATTTATGAATTGATCTGTTGATATTTATGAATTGATTGTTGATATTTATGAATTGATCTGTTGATATTTATGAATTGATTGTTGATATTTATGAATTGATTCTGAAAAATGATATTGACGAGCATAGAGATGAAAATTAAGGTTGGCAAATTGATTACATTATTTTGCAACAATGGAAACTGTGAGGTGTTTGCATGGAGGGATGGAGGGTTACAGGGATGGAGGGTTAGAGGGATGGAGGATTAGAGGGATGGAGGGTTAGAGGGATGGAGGGTTACAGGGATAGAGGGATGGAGGGTTAGAGGGATGGAGGGATGGAGGGTAAGAGGGATGGAGGGTTAGAGGGATGGAGGGATAGAGGGACGGAGGGATGGAGGGATAGAGGGATGGAGGGATGGAGGGTTAGATGGGTGGGTGGGTGGAGGGTTAGAGGGATAGAGGGATGGAGGATTAGAGGGATGGAAAGAGAATCAGTTAAAAGGTCAGATAAAAGGATTCAGAATCTTCTGATTCCTCCAGATTATCGGTTCCAGTCGGAACAGATTTCAGGGTTTTGGACGTGACAGCAGGAAAACGGATGTTTTTTGGGTTTTTTTCCCAAACAGAAAATTGTTTGTTGACTCAGTGAGACGGTGAACAGCTGATCAGATTCTGTGTGAAAAAGGCTGTGAATTTGTAACTTTTAAAATCTAAATGCATTGATATTTATGAATTGATCTGTTGATATTTATGAATTGATCTGTTGATATTTATGAATTGATTGTTGATATTTATGAATTGATCTGTTGATATTTATGAATTGATTGTTGATATTTATGAATTGATCTGTTGATATTTATGAATTGATTGTTGATATTTATGAATTGATTGGTATTTATGAATTGATTGTTGATATTTATGAATTGATTGTTGATATTTATGAATTGATCTGTTGATATTTATGAATTGATTGTTGATTTATGAATTGATTGTTGATATTTATGAATTGATTGTTATTTATGAATTGATTGTTGATATTTATGAATTGATTGTTGATATTTATGAATTGATTGTTGATATTTATGAATTGATCTGTTGATATTTATGAATTGATTGTTGATATTTATGAATTGATCTGTTGATATTTATGAATTGATTGTTGATATTTATGAATTGATTGTTGATATTTATGAATTGATCTGTTGATATTTATGAATTGATTGTTGATATTTATGAATTGATTGTTGATATTTATGAATTGATCTGTTGATATTTATGAATTGATTGTTGATATTTATGAATTGATTGTTGATATTTATGAATTGTTTGTTGATATTTATGAATTGATCTGTTGATATTTATGAATTGATTGATATTTATGAATTGATTGTTGATATTTATGAATTGATCTGTTGATTTTTATGAATTGATCTGTTGATATTTATGAATTGATTGTTGATATTTATGAATTGATTGTTGATATTTATGAATTGATCTGTTGATATTTATTAATTGATCTGTTGATATTTATGAATTGATTGTTGATATTTATGAATTGATCTGTTGATATTTATGAATTGATTGTTGATATTTATGAATTGATTGTTGATATTTATGAATTGATTGTTGATATTTATGAATTGATTGTTGATATTTATGAATTGATCTGTTGATATTTATGAATTGATTGTTGATATTTATGAATTGATCTGTTGATATTTATGAATTGATTGTTATTTATGAATTGATTGTTGATATTTATGAATTGATTGTTGATATTTATGAATTGATTGTTGATATTTATGAATTGATCTGTTGATATTTATGAATTGATTGTTGATATTTATGAATTGATCTGTTGATATTATGAATTGATTGTTGATATTTATGAATTGATTGTTGATATTTATGAATTGATTGTTGATATTTATGAATTGATCTGTTGCTATTTATGAATTGATTGTTGATATTTATGAATTGATTGTTGATATTTATGAATTGATCTGTTGATATTTATGAATTGATTGTTGATATTTATGAATTGATTGTTGATATTTATGAATTGATCTGTTGATATTTATGAATTGATTGTTGATATTTATGAATTGATTGTTGATATTTATGAATTGATTGTTGATATTTATGAATTGATTGTTGATATTTATGAATTGATCTGTTGATATTTATGAATTGATTGTTGATATTTATGAATTGATCTGTTGATATTTATGAATTGATTGTTGATATTTATGAATTGATCTGTTGATATTTATTAATTGATTGTTGATATTTATGAATTGATTGTTGATATTTATGAATTGATCTGTTGATATTTATGAATTGATTGTTGATATTTATGAATTGTTTGTTGATATTTATGAATTGATCTGTTGATATTTATGAATTGATCTGTTGATATTTATGAATTGATTGTTGATATTTTATGAATTGATCTGTTGATATTTATGAATTGATCTGTTGATATTTATGAATTGATTGTTGATATTTATGAATTGACTGTTGATATTATGAATTGATCTGTTGATATTTATGAATTGATTGTTGATATTTATGAATTGATTGTTGATATTTATGAATTGATTGTTGATATTTATGAATTGATCTGTTGATATTTATGAATTGATTGTTGATATTTATGAATTGATTGTTGATATTTATGAATTGATTGTTGATATTTATGAATTGATTGTTGATATTTATGAATTGATCTGTTGATATTTATGAATTGATTGTTGATATTTATGAATTGATCTGTTGATATTTATAAATTGATCTGTTGATATTTATGAATTGATTGTTGATATTTATGAATTGATCTGTTGATATTTATGAATTGATTGTTGATATTTATGAATTGATTGTTGATATTTATGAATTGATTGTTGATATTTATGAATTGTTTGTTGATATTTATGAATTGATCTGTTGATATTTATGAATTGATTGTTGATATTTATGAATTGATTGTTGATATTTATGAATTGATCTGTTGATATTTATGAATTGATTTTTGATATTTATGAATTGATTGTTGATATTTATGAATTGATGTTGATATTTATGAATTGATTGTTGATATTTATGAATTGATTGTTGATATTTATGAATTGATCTGTTGATATTTATGAATTGATTGTTGATATTTATGAATTGATCTGTTGATATTTATGAATTGATTGTTGATATTTATGAATTGATTGTTGATATTTATGAATTGATTGTTGATATTTATGAATTGATCTGTTGATATTTATGAATTGATTGTTGATATTTATGAATTGATTGTTGATATTTATGAATTGATTGTTGATATTTATGAATTGATCTGTTGATATTTATTAATTGATTGTTGATATTTATGAATTGATCTGTTGATATTTATGAATTGATTGTTGATATTTATGAATTGATTGTTGATATTTATGAATTGATTGTTGATATTTATGAATTGATCTGTTGATATTTATGAATTGATTGTTGATATTTATGAATTGATTGTTGATATTTATGAATTGATTGTTGATATTTATGAATTGATCTGTTGATATTTATGAATTGATTGTTGATATTTATGAATTGATTGTTGATATTTATGAATTGATTGTTGATATTTATGAATTGATCTGTTGATATTTATGAATTGATCTGTTGATATTTATGAATTGATCTGTTGATATTTATGAATTGATCTGTTGATATTTATGAATTGATTGTTGATATTTATGAATTGATCTGTTGATATTTATGAATTGATTGTTGATATTTATGAATTGATCTGTTGATATTTATGAATTGATCTGTTGATATTTATGAATTGATCTGTTATTTATGAATTGATCTGTTGATATTTATGAATTGATTGTTGATATTTATGAATTGATCTGTTGATATTTATGAATTGATTGTTGATATTTATGAATTGATCTGTTGATATTTATGAATTGATCTGTTGATATTTATGAATTGATCTGTTGATATTTATGAATTGATTGTTGATATTTATGAATTGTTGATATTTATGAATTGATCTGTTGATATTTATGAATTGATTGTTGATATTTATGAATTGATTGTTGATATTTATGAATTGATGTTGATATTTATGAATTGATCTGTTGATATTTATGAATTGATTGTTGATATTTATGAATTGATCTGTTGATATTTATGAATTGATTGTTGATATTTATGAATTGATCTGTTGATATTTATGAATTGATTGTTGATATTTATGAATTGATCTGTTGATATTTATGAATTGATTGTTGATATTTATGAATTGATTGTTGATATTTATGAATTGATTGTTGATATTTATGAATTGATTGTTGATATTTATGAATTGATCTGTTGATATTTATGAATTGATCTGTTGATATTTATGAATTGATCTGTTGATATTTATGAATTGATTGTTGATATTTATGAATTGATCTGTTGATTTATGAATTGATTGTTGATATTTATGAATTGATCTGTTGATATTTATGAATTGATTGTTGATATATATGAATTGATCTGTTGATATTTATGAATTGATCTGTTGATATTTATGAATTGATTGTTGATATTTATGAATTGATGTTGATATTTATGAATTGATTGTTGATATTTATGAATTGATCTGTTGATATTTATGAATTGATTGTTGATATTTATGAATTGATCTGTTGATATTTATGAATTGATCTGTTGATATTTATGAATTGATCTGTTGATATTTATGAATTGATTGTTGATATTTATGAATTGATTGTTGATATTTATGAATTGATCTGTTGATATTTATGAATTGATTGTTGATATTTATGAATTGATCTGTTGATATTTATGAATTGATTGTTGATATTTATGAATTGATCTGTTGATATTTATGAATTGATTGTTGATATTTATGAATTGATCTGTTAATATTTATGAATTGATTGTTGATATTTATGAATTGATTGTTGATATTTATGAATTGATTGTTGATATTTATGAATTGATCTGTTGATATTTATGAATTGATCTGTTGATATTTATGAATTGATTGTTGATATTTATGAATTGATCTGTTGATATTTATGAATTGATCTGTTGATATTTATGAATTGATCTGTTGATATTTATGAATTGATTGTTGATATTTATGAATTGATCTGTTGATATTTATGAATTGATTGTTGATATTTATGAATTGATTGTTGATATTTATGAATTGATTGTTGATATTTATGAATTGATCTGTTGATATTTATGAATTGATTGTTGATATTTATGAATTGATCTGTTGATATTTATGAATTGATTGTTGATATTTATGAATTGATTGTTGATATTTATGAATTGATCTGTTGATATTTATGAATTGATTGTTGATATTTATGAATTGATATGTTGATATTTATGAATTGATTGTTGATATTTATGAATTGATCTGTTGATATTTATGAATTGATTGTTGATATTTATGAATTGATTGTTGATATTTATGAATTGATTGTTGATATTTATGAATTGATCTGTTGATATTTATGAATTGATCTGTTGATATTTATGAATTGATTGTTGATATTTATGAATTGATTGTTGATATTTATGAATTGATCTGTTGATATTTATGAATTGATCTGTTGATATTTATGAATTGATTGTTGATATTTATGAATTGATCTGTTGATATTTATGAATTGATCTGTTGATATTTATGAATTGATTGTTGATATTTATGAATTGATTGTTGATATTTATGAATGCATTTAGACTCAGAATGTTGATAATCAGGTTGATTGGAAGAAAGATCAGGATGGAAATCTGGTTCTGAGTCATAAAACTTATCAAGGAATTTTCTTCCAGTTTCTATTGAAATGAAAAATGTATCTGGAAGATTATTAAAGGTTTTTGATAAATATGAAAACAAAGTTGATTTTCCTGAATTTGCTGTGAATTCAAGTGAACGTTGTTTTCTTAGACTTAGCAAACGAACCATCACAGATTGATTTGAGGAGCTGATTTTAATAAATAGATGATTCAGACATTTGGAGCCACATTTACTAAATTCAAGGAGAAAATCGAAACATTTTATTGAAACATGATTTAGCTGATGTGTGGCGTTTTAAAAATCCACTGAACGTTCCAGTTCCTCTGAACGTCCCAGTTCCACTGAACGTCCCGGTTCCTCTGAACGTCCCGGTTCCACTGAACGTCCCGGTTCCACTGAACGGGTTCCACTGAACGGGTTCCTCTGAACGTCCCGGTTCCTCTGAACGTCCCGGTTCCACTGAACGTCCCGGTTCCACTGAACGTCCCGGTTCCTCTGAACGTCCCGGTTCCTCTGAACGTCCCGGTTCCACTGAACGTCCCGGTTCCTCTGAACGTCCCGGTTCCTCTGAACGTCCCGGTTCCACTGAACGTCCCGGTTCCACTGAAACGTCCCGGTTCCTCTGAACGTCCCGGTCCTCTGAACGTCCCGGTTCCTCTGAACGTCCCGGTTCCACTGAACGTCCCGGTTCCACTGAACGTCCCGGTTCTCTGAACGTCCCGGTTCCACTGAACGTCCCGGTTCCTCTGAACGTCCCAGTTCCTCTGAATGTCCCGGTTCCACTGAACGTCCCGGTTCCTCTGAACGTCCCGGTTCCACTGAACCTCCCGGTTCCACTGAACGGGTTCCTCTGAACGTCCCGGTTCCACTGAACGTCCCGGTTCCACTGAACGTCCCGCTTCCACTGAGCGTCCCGGTTCCTCTGAACGTCCCGGTTCCTCTGAACGTCCCGGTTCCACTGAACATCCCGGTTCCTCTGAACGTCCCAGTTCCACTGAACGTCCCGGTTCCTCTGAACGTCCTGGTTCCACTGAGCGTCCCGGTTCCACTGAGCGTCCCGGTTCCACTGAGCGTCCCGGTTCCTCTGAACGTCCTGGTTCCTCTGAACGTCCCGGTTCCACTGAGCGTCCCGGTTCCTCTGAACGTCCCGGTTCCTCTGAACGTCCCGGTTCCAGAAGGAGATCCAGTAAAATCCCATAATGAATTCAGAATAATAAGATGATGCAGGAGCAGCAGTGATAGTTTGTGGATCATTTTAAAGACGAAACAAAAGAAAAGGCGTTTGATAAAAGGAGCAGCTGCTCTATTTGCTGCTCTATGATTCATAACATTTTAACTGAATAAACATAAACACATATAATAAACATATATAATAATGAGCTTTACATGTAGTCATAAACTTTTCCATTTTTCACCTTCGATGTTCAGCAGACTCTCAGTTGCCATGTCAGCGGTTTGGGATCCTCCGTTCTGACGTCACCGCGCGTTCTGATTGGCTCCCTGTCACATTCACCAGGCTGCGATTATCAGGCCGAGACAATGTTGAATATATGCATAATCAATACATCACCAAGTAACACCACACTGCAGGATGTTGCAAGATTGTTAAAGGGAAAAAACTAGCTCTACGTGGACCATGGCAACTTGGATCAGCCCAACCAACAAGGAATTACCTCACGAAAGCAGCACGGAGACTTTGGAAGAGGAGTAACTTGAATAACGAGCGACGTTGAGCAGGAGGGAAATAGTGGACAGCTGCAACTGAAAGACGTGAGTAACAAAAGGCAAACTTTTTGTGACTCGGTGGAACTACGAAGTGGAACGGGACGTGCTGTTGACATTATTCATAAGCCATAGAAGTTTAGCTCGTTATGGAGGAACGAGACAGTGAAAATGACCGAGAAAGCTGCAGAAGAGCTTCAGTCTAAGCCAGTGCTTCTCAATTATTTTCCGTTACGCCCCCCCTAGCAAGAAGAAAACTATTCGCGCCCCCACTCCCCACCGTGACTATCCATCTCTGCATAACATTTTTTCCTTATTAACATTTTTTTCACTGAAAAAACTCTAGCGGCTTATCGGCGTGATTGGGATGTAACGTATTTAAGTGACGCGCTAATTTATTTGGCTTCATGCTGTCCGCTGCGAGCATTTTTAGACACAGCAAACACACCGGTCTTTCCTCTTCTCCAACTGTAGTCACAGTGAAGCCAAGCGCTAAATACGCTTCGTCGTATTTCCTCTTCTTAGCTTTCGGTTGACTTTCTGTTGTCTCATTATCTTTGTCTCTCTCCGCTTTTCTTTTCATCCCTGTGAAAAACTTTTTCATGTTGGGGTTGTTGAATAACGGAGGCCATAGACAGAACGCAGTCGGAGCTTTTTGTTGACTTAACACTGCTAACCAAGGCAAACCTGTTGTCTTGTAAGTCGTAAAATGTTGCACTGTCGCAAACGTGACAGAAGTAACAATGAGAGCGCCACTGCCGCCTACTGTGCGCAATTACACTTTATACTAGTATGGCCAAAAAAAAAGCCTGTTCCCCAGGATCACACGCCCCCCCAGGTATCGCACCGCGCCCCCCAAAGGGGGCCCGCCCCACTATTTGAGAAGCACTGGTCTAAGCTAACGCATGCACGCAGGTCCAAGCTAGCCCACGTGACAAGCTTGAAGAAGCAAATTGAACAGTTAATGGAAAGTGACGCCAACGTTGATACTGTAAAAAATAAGCTTCGTGTGGATTTTAGTGGCTTGCAAGAAGAGTTTAAAAAGCTCAATTCTACTCTGCAGAAAGTGATGGATGATGAAGAATACATGAAAGATCAAAAGGACTGGTTTAAACCAAAGCATGATGATATGGATGACTTCTTTTGGCGCCGTGAAGGATGGATGAAAGACGTTTTGAATCGAGCTGAGCAGGCTGAGGAGTGCGACAAACAGATAACACCTGCAGACAGTAGATCTATGGCATCTAGGAGGTCAAGCAGTCACAAAAGTAGTTCCTCATCACAATGTGGAAGCTCAGTCTCATCATCTTCATCAGTGAGATTAGAGGCAGAATTAGAGCGGGCTGCTTTAAAGGCAAAGGCTGCTGCTTTACAGGAAAAGCTAGAACTTGAAAAAGAAGAAGCAGAGTGGCATGCAGAGCAAAATTTCAGGAAGATTCAAATAGAGGCTGAAGAAAAGCAACGAGAAGCAGAGTTTGAAGCTCAGCAAAGATTTTTGAAGCTGCTTTAAGAGCAAAGAAAGAAACACATGCAATGCAAACAGCATTGGCTGAATGAAACGCTAAAATGGAGATTTTACAAAAATATGAAAACGTTCAAAACAACGGCATTTTTGAAGCTAATCAGAAAGACAGGGAAGAAGATATAAAACCTACATTGCAGCTACCATCACAGAACACATTAAAACCGGCCAGCATTAAACGCACTGCTCCAGCTGCACACGTTCACGTGACTAGATCTGCATCAGAAGGCGAACCCAGAGATCAGCATGGGCCAGTACTGGACGGGCTTTGCCACGCTGTCTCACAACAAGCCCATGTCACAGAGTACTTAGTGAAGAACTATAAGGCATCGCTTCTTCCAGATCTCACCATACCAATATTTAATGGGGAACCGTTGGAATATCGATCTTTCATTGGAGCCATCGAACATGGAATCGAGAGTCGTACCGATAACGATCGTGATCGACTTCAGTTTTTGCTGCAATACACAAGTGGACAACCACACGAGTTAGTTAAGAGCTGCATTCATATAGACCCTTCAGCAGGATATACCAAGGCTAAACAGATGTTAAAAGAGTTCTTTGGAGATGACTTCAAGATTTCAGAGGCTTACATTAAAGAGGCTTTGGATTGGCCAGCAATTAAACCAGAAGACGGACATGCTCTTCAGTCCTTTGCACTTTTCCTCACCGGCTGCTCCAACACAATGATGGATATTAGCTATTTGGAAGACCTGGACAATACAGCTAATATAAGATCTTTGGCAAATAAACTGCCATACAAGCTCAAAGAATCATGGAGAAAATCTGCCTGTGACCTGCAAGAAAGGTCCAAGAAAAGAGCTAAATTTAAAGCAGTGCTTCTCAATTATTTTCCGTTACGCCCCCCCTAACAAGAAGAAAACTATTCGCGCCCCCCACTCCCCACCGTGACTATCCATCTCTGCATAACATTTTTTCCTTATTAACATTTTTTTCGCTGAAAAAACTCTAGCGGCTTATCGGCGTGATTGGGATGTAACGTATTTAAGTGACGCGCTAATTTATTTGGCTTCATGCTGTCCGCTGCGAGCATTTTTAGACACAGCAAACACACCGGTCTTTCCTCTTCTCCAACTGTAGTCACAGTGAAGCCAAGCGCTAAATACGCTTCGTCGTATTTCCTCTTCTTAGCTTTCGGTTGACTTTCTGTTGTCTCATTATCTTTGTCTCTCTCCGCTTTTCTTTTCATCCCTGTGAAAAACTTTTTCATGTTGGGGGTTGTTGAATAACGGAGGCCATAGACAGAACGCAGACGGAGCTTTTTGTTGACTTAACACTGCTAACCAAGGCAAACCTGTTGTTGTAAGTCGTAAAATGTTGCACTGTCGCAAACGTGACAGAAGTAACAATGAGAGCGCCACTGCCGCCTACTGTGCGCAATTACACTTTATACTAGTATGGCCAAAAAAAAGCCTGTTCCCCAGGATCACACGCCCCCCCAGGTATCGCACCGCGCCCCCCAAAGGGGGCCCGCCCCACTATTTGAGAAGCACTGATTTAAAGACTTTGTTAACTTTTGAACCAGCAGGTTAAGTATCTTTTACATCCCTTCTACGGAAATTTAAAGGACACGACCATAACCATGAAAGAACTCACTAAACCAAAAGCAAAACAATACACAGAATCATTCAAACCAAAGAAGGTGTTTACCACAACTGTTGTACGACAAAGGACAGAAGATAACAAACAAGACTCTTCAAAAACAACACCTACAACCACAGAGACAACCATCAAACCTTGTGCTTATTGTGGTGAAGAACATCACAGCCTCACAGTTTGCAAAAAAATCAAGGGCAAGCTACATAAGGACAAAATTGAATTTTTGAGGAGCAAAGGATTGTGTTTTGCATGTTTGAAGCAAAGACATATGAGTAGCAGTTGCAAACAGAAACTTAAGTGTCAAGAATGCTCAAGATGTCATCCCACAGCTTACATATTACAACCAAGGGTGTTAAAGAAGAACCAGTAAGGGAAAGTTGTGATCAACAATCTGTAACAACTGCGTTTGTACAAACAGCTGAAACCTGTGGTGTCACTGGGGCCGGTAGGGACGATTGTCTCTTGTCAATCATTCCAGTGTTTGTTAAGGCACAAAAGGGAACCAAGACTGTGAAAACTTATGCATTTTTAGATCCAGGCAGCTCAGCTTCCTTTGCTACAGAGTCACTGATTAAGCAGTTGAACATGAATGGGCGCAACGTAAACATTTTGTTGCGAACTATGGGAAACGAATCAGTTGTGAACACATGCATTGTGACTGGTCTAGAGATCAGCAGCTTGGACAATAAGCAATTTGTGGAACTTTCTGAGGTTTATTCACAGAAAGAGATTCCTGTAACTAAGCACAATATTCCCCATCAAGAGGATATTGATGGTTGGCTCCACCTAAAGGAGGTGAAAATTCCCACCATCCAAGCAGAGGTTGGATTGCTTATTGGAGCAAATGTTTCCAAAGTTATGGAACCATTGCAAGTGATTAACAGTGTGGACAATGGACAATATGCAGTAAAGACAATCTTGGGCTGGACAATGAATGGACCGCTTAGAGGCAAAATGGACATGACGAGTGAAACATCGTCAGGAATTACTGCAAATCGAATTTCTGTGGCTAAACTAGAAGAACTCTGGCAACTGCAGTTAAAGCAGGATTTTCCCGATGCAGGATAAAAGGAAGCCACAGAGATGTCCAAGAATGATCATCAGTTTATGAGAATGGTGTCTCAATCTGTGAAATTGGAAGATGGTCATTATAGCATTTGCCTCCCTGTGAAGGAGACGTCTGTAAAGATGCCAAACAACAGAGCAGTTGCAGAACAACGTGCACTGAATTTACGCAAGAGGTTTTCAAAGGATATTAAATTTTATGGAGATTATGTTGGATTTATCAATGATCTGCTCAAGAGAGGTTTTGCAGTGAAACTTGACAGAAATACCTGTGGACCAGAGGGAAGAACATGGTATCTGCCTCATCATGGGGTTAGACATCCAACTAAGCAAAAAACTGCGAGTCGTCTTCGACTGTGGAGCAAGCTTTCAAGGAACAGCATTGAACCAACAACTATTGCAGGGGCCGGACCTTACAAGCTCTCTATTGGGGGTTCTTGTGAGATTCCGCCAAGAACCTGTGGCAGTCATGGCGGATGTTAAGGCCATGTTCCATCAAGTTAGAGTCCACAGTGAAGACACAGATTTCCTTAGGTTTCTCTGGTGGCCTGAGGGGAACTATGACCTGGATCTGGTTGAACACAAGATGTTAGTGCACATTTTTGGTGCAACATCATCACCAAGTGTTGCTACCTACGCACTTCAAAGATGTGCAACAGATTTTGCAGATGAGTTTACGGAGGAAACGGTCAAAACAGTTCAGCAAAATTTTTATGTTGATGACTGTCTGAAGTCTGTTTCTGATAAAGACAAAGCCATCACACTGTGTTCTGAATTAAGACGCATGTTGGAAAAAGGAGGATTTCGACTGACTAAATGGTCAAGTAACAGCACAAAGGTGCTCAGTTCAATTCCAGAAGAGGAAAGGGCACAAGGATTTAAGAATCTGGACTTAGATGAAGACCATCTGCTGATGGAAAGGACATTGGGCATCTATTGGTGCACTGAATCCGATAAGTTCAGGTTCAAGATCAACCCCAAAGATCGACCACACACCAGGAGAGGTCTGCTTTCCTTGGTCAGCTCCATCTTTGACCCTTTGGGATTTCTTGCTCCAGTAATACTTCCAGCAAAAAGAATTCTACAGGATTTATGTCGGCAGAAGTATAGCTGGGATGAAGATCTACCAGATGATGTTGTAAGAAGTTGGAAAAGTTTGATTTCAAGTCTGTCTCTGTTCAAAAAGTTTGGAATCAACCGATGTGTTAAGTCAAAGCAGTTCGGTGTGTCAGTCTTCGCACAGCTTCATCACTTTGCTGATGCAAGCGAAGATGCCTATGGAACAGCAAGTTACTTGCTGCTGCACTCTGAAACTGGCAAAACTCAATGCACATTGATCATGGCCAAGACCAGGGTTGCACCTTTAAAGTCACCAACCATCCCAAGAATGGAATTGACAGCCGCAGTTGCAACAAAGATGGATACACTGCTACGAAAGGAGCTGGATCTGGAGCTCGCTAAATCAGTCTTTTGGACTGACAGCACGGCTGTGCTAAAGTACCTCAGGAGTGAAGGCACTAGGTTCAAGACTTTTGTCTCCAATAGGATCTCTGCCATCCTGGAACACTCTGAAACATCACAGTGGAGATGCATCAACACTAATCTGAATCCGGCTGATCATGTTTCAAGAGGACAAACTGTGGAAGAATTTTTGAAAAACAAAGTTTGGCTATCTGGACCAAGTTTCTTGCATGGCTCACATGACCAATGGCCCAAACATCCAGACCCTGGAATGCCAGATACTGATGACCCAGAGATCAAAAGAACGACTCAAGTGCACATCATTCAGGTACAAGAAGCAAAGGATGTCCTGGATCCGCTGATGAGCTATTACTCTTCCTGGACAAAGCTAAAACGTGCTGTAGCTTGGTTCTTAAAACTGAAAGAGTTGCTGAAGGAACTTAAAGAAAAGAGGAAGGAACTAAAGGCTTCAGGAGATGAAAGCAAGATGAACAAGTTCAAGAAGATTTTCAAAGGAAAGAATCTGACATCCAACAACTTGGTTGAAGCAGAAACAGAAATCATTATATACTGTCAAAAGCAAAATTTTAAAGAAGATTTGGCTATGCTGCAAGAACATTGGAGTGTAAAGAAAAGTAGCTCACATTTTAAGCTAAATCCAGTGCTAGAAGAGGGAGTTATGAGAGTTGGTGGAAGGTTGCACCGAACAGCAATGCCTTAAAACTCCAAATCATCCTACCGAAGAAGTCACACGTCACAGAGCTTGTGCTGAGACACATTCATGACACTACAGCTCATGCAGGAAGGAATCACATGTTGGCTCAGCTGAATATTTCTATCCAAATGCACAATCTGCAAAAGATTACATGGAACCACTGGCAAACAACTTATGGCAGATCTACCTACCTGCAGGATCCTGCCAGACGATCCTCCATTTACCAGAGTTGGCGTTGATTATTTTGGTCAATTTCCGGTTAAAAGGGGTAGAAGTCAAGTGAAGAGATACGGTGTTATCTTCACTTGTCTTGCTATAAGAGCTGTACATCTCGAGATTGCCTCTTCTCTTGACACTGATGCATGTTTGAACGCAATCAGAAGATTTGTTGCCAGAAGAGGACAAGTGAGAGAGATGTATTCAGATAATGGAACCAACTTCAAGTCAGCTGACGCTGAGATGAGAAAATCAATTAAGGCATGGAATACAAGCAAGATTGAAAATCATTTGCAACAGGCTGGTGTTCAGTGGCATTTCAATCCGCCAACAGGTTCACACCACGGAGGAAGCTGGGAGCGTCTAATCCGTTCAGTGAGGAAAATCCTGAACATCACAGTCAAAGAGCAACTTTTGGATGAAGAGGGTCTTCACACCTTGCTTTGTGAAGCAGAAGCAATCATAAACAGCCGGCCCATTACAAAGGCTTCATCAGACCTTCATGATCTTGAGGCACTGACCCTAATCATCTGTTGTTGCTAAAGGTCAAACCCGAGTTACCACCAGGAGTTTTTCAGAAGGACGATCAGTACACAAATCGCCGTTGGAGACAGGGGCAATACCTCGCAGATATCTTCTGGAAACGCTGGTGCAGGGAGTACCTCTCCCAGTTCCAAGAACGTCAGCTGTGGTCTTCCCCTAAAAGAAACTTCTGTGTTGGAGACATCGTTCTGATTGTGGATGACACCTCTCCCAGAAACTCCTGGCCACTTGGAAGAATTGCAGACATTTCCAGACAGAAATGGTTTTGTTCGACAGGTGAAAGTAAAGACTAAGAGTAACGAGCTTTGTCGCCCAATAACAAAGCTATGTCTTCTGCAGGGCTCAGAAGACGATGGATAAAGGATCTAAGGTCAAGGCCTCATTCACGAGGTGATGGACTATGGACTTGATTTTTTTTGTTTTGTTTTTCATAGTTGCAATATAATTTAGGCTTTTCTTGTTCATGTTTAAACTCTTATGTTTGTAATTGTTTCAAGAACGTTGAAAACAATTAAGGGCCGGTAATGTAGAAGCCTAAATTAAGTCTCTGGGGACATCTAGTGATTTGCATATCTAATTGGAGTGGAAGAGTTGGGGTGTGGCTAAAGTGAGGGAGTGGGGCAGTTGGAGTGGAGCCACACAGTTTTTTGACCTCGCTTTTTCTTTCTCTTTTTTGCTTACTTTTTATTAGTGTGGAATGTAAAATTTTGTACTGTTTTTATTTCTGAAGTAAACCGTTCAACTTATCAAGAGGATTCAGTCTGTTTTCCGTTTTGGGTTTTTTTGTCATCGAGTAAGATGAAGGGAAAAGACGGAGAGCGTCAAGCTGATGGCTTCAACAATTAGGAAACAATATTGTGGTCAGATAAGCTGCACACCAACTTATAGGCTTTTATGATTTGACCAGGTTTCTTTGAAAAAATGTAATTTATTAAGGTTTGACTGTTTTAGTAATATCAGAGACCATTGATTAACCGATAAGATATTAAAGAAAGATGAGCTGCAACATGATGGAGGATTGTAGACTACCATAATATTAAAATTCATACGAGGTGAAAGAAACATTTATAGAAATACATTCTCTTGATAATAATATCTCACTGATGTTAAATAAATCTTTTATATAAACTATTACTCCCCCTCCCCCACAAATCTATCCTTCCTGAAACATGTATATCCAGGTTCATGGATCATATAATTGGGATGTTATCATTTAGCCAGGTTTCACTTAGACTTAATAATCCAAGTTAGATCCAATAACCAATGTTCTTATTTTCTCACACTTGGATATGAAACTTCTTATATTTAAATGTCGTCCAGGTTTTAGTCTCAGGTCCCAGATCACTCCAGCGTTGTTGACACTGAAAACCTTGATGATGTTTTGTTGTTTGTTGCCTCTGTGTCTTCGGTTTGCGTCGGTCCACTTTGTGCCTCTTGGTCTTGTTGAAATTGGCCATCAGGTTCTCGCTTTCACTTCTATGCAACAGTTTGTTGTTGATGATCCCAAAACTAGTGTCCAGTGTGCCGAGGTCGATCCCAGGATCTCCATGATGAAAACGATCAGTAGAAACCGTTGTTGCAATGTACTGGCGCCATCGGTCTTCAGCGTTGATCCATCAGACGCTGCAGGCAGGCAGCAGGCCGCAGCAAGCCGCAGCAGGCCGCAATAAGCCGCAGCAGGCCGCAATAAGCCGCAGCAGGCCGCAGCAAGCCGCAGCAGGCCGCAGCAGGCCGCAGCAAGCCGCAGCAGGCCGCAATAAGCCGCAGCAGGCCGCAGCAAGCCGCAGCAGGCCGCAGCAGGCCGCAGCAAGCCGCAGCAGGCCGCAGCAGGCCGCAGCAAGCCACAGCAGGCCGCAGCAGGCCGCAGCAGGCCACAGCAAGCCGCAGCAGGCCGCAGCAAGCCGCAGCAGGCCGCAGCAGGCCACAGCAGGCCGCAGCAAGCCGCAGCAGGCCACAGCAGGCCGCAGCAGGCCACAGCAGGCCGCAGCAGGCCGCAGCAAGCCGCAGCAGGCCGCAGCAGGCCGCAATAAGCCGCAGCAGGCCGCAATAAGCCGCAGCAGGCCGCAGCAAGCCACAGCAGGCCGCAGCAGGCCGCAGCAGGCCGCAGCAGGCCACAGCAAGCCGCAGCAGGCCACAGCAGGCCGCAATAAGCCGCAGCAGGCCGCAATAAGCCGCAGCAGGCTGCAATAAGCCGCAGCAAGCCACAGCTCTCCCACTGGTCACGCCGCCGCGCTCGCCACACTAAACGGTCTGATCAAACTGCTGGCCAACATATTCTTGGATGTAAAACAGTCTGACGGTCTCCAGCAAGCAGCCCCGGCTCGCTGGCGAGTGGCCCTTACATACCAGCATCAATGGATGTGTTTGGTTCGGCATTAAGCTGAACTTCACCTGCTAACAGGAGCTGGAGGCCATATGGACTCATGTCCATCTCCTTCAACAAGTTTGATTTCGTAGTGTGGCTAGAAGTCAGTCTGTTGATAGCATAACATACTGGCGTATCTGAAATGGTTCAAATGATTTCACCTTGAGAGTCCTGCCTTTGTTCAACAGAAGAAACAGTCGAGCCAGAAAGATTTCCTGGTCTGGTTGGAGCAAGTCTACCGCGAGGACATTGCTGGAAATCCACTGTATCTTTGCATAGTCGCTGCGTCAATCCGTCAAAAGACTCTTTCAGATTATTCTGGGTGACAAGCCTTTAAAATCGTGGGAGGCAAACCAACTGTGTGTCGCCATCTTCAGAACCAGTTCAGAAAAACAATGAAACATTGTTTCATAATTAACTCTTCATTCGGGGGACAGTGAAGGAATCTCTCTGGAAGGAGGTTCTGGACAAATGACCTGTAGGCTGATTGTAAAAACTCAACCAACACAAATTGATGCACCTTGGAGAACAACCAGCAGGAATCAGGCCTGAATGGAAATGCTGCAGATCTCCAGTGGACAATCCTTCATGCTGTTGATTATTTATTGAAAATACATAAATTATTAAAAATAAAAAGAATCTAGTCACGTGTCTCTAAGTCAACACAATAATTCACAATAATTCAGCGCAGTGACGTCATCGTTTCATATCAAATGCAATTTGTCCCTGAACAGCTAGCTCTGCTAGCATCACATCCACAGAGCTTAACTTTCTAACTAACGTACAGATACATGAAAATTGTACTTGAGTATCAAAGTACTTGTACTTGGTTTCTTCCCACCACTCATCATATATTATGTTTAATTTCTTGCCATAGAAATTTTGATTTATTGTTGTTTCAATAATTAACTCTTAAAACTCCCAAATATTGTCTGTTTTGTGTCTCCACCATTTGTTCAAAGAGGGTATCGATAAATGTCAATGAACTGGAAAATATAATGAAATGCACTTTACTGATAGATGGATGTTGGTGAGACTGCAGTTCTATAGAGCTTTAGAACGTGATGTCACTGCTCTCGGCGTGGGGACATGAGCGCCATCTTCTGGGGCCATAAACATAACCGACCCTCTCACAGATATTTAAACTATCGGATCTAAGCTATCAGAGCAATGCTAAGGGAGCTAAGCTAATGGAGCTAAGCTAATGGAGCTAAGCTATCGGAGCAATGCTAAGGGAGCTAAGCTATTGGAGCTAAGCTATCAGAGCTAAACTACCAGAGCTAAGCTAATGGACCTAAGCTAACGGAGCTAATCTATCAGAGTCAAGTTATCGGAGCTAAGCTCACGAAGCTAACAAAAAGGAGATGAATGTCCTGGTACCAGCAGTGAGACGTCCTGATATCACGTTCTCCAACATCCCAAGTTATCTACTAGTTTGCTCCAGACATGTCCATTCTGGCGAGAGTCTAAATTTGCTTTGTTGGGTTTGTGTCATAATGTTTTGCTATGATTTTGTCCGGGTTACTCATGTTCAGTTATGCTGAGTTCAAGGGTCAACCTTGTTTAGGTCAGGCCAGAAAGTACAGGCAGATGCCCATACCTGAAGCACTTGAAACTGCTAAACAGAGGCTCCAAGCCTTGGCCAGCCGCCTAAAGAGATACACAAGAGAGAATGAAGCCAGAAGGATTAACCGGCTCTTCTCCACTCAACCAGCTAAGGTGTACTCTCAATGGCAGGGTAACAATAACAACAGAGCAGACCCACCAAGGCTGGAGACTGAACAATACTGGAAAGGCATATGGGAAAGGGAGGCGTCCCACAACAGCAATGCACAGTGGCTGATCTCTCTACGAGAGGACCACAGCAACCTCCCTGAGCAAGCCCCGGTAACCATCACTGTGACAGATGTTCAAGAAAGAGTCTCAGGTATGAAAAACTGGACAGCACCAGGGCCTGACATGATCCATGCCTACTGGCTAAAGAAACTCACTGCTCTCCATGAGTGACTGGCAGCCCAAATGAACCAGCTGCTACAAAGTGGGACTCACCCTGAATGGTTAACTGAAGGGCGGACAATCCTAATCCAGAAGGATCCATCAAGAAAGCCTATGACTCAATGCCGCATACTTGGATCATTGAATGCCTAGAGATGTATAACATCAACAGGATTCTGAGAGCCTTCATTGCAAACTCGATGAAGCTGTGGAAAACCACCCTTGAAGCCAACTGCAAACCACTTGCACAAGTGTCCATCAAATGTGGCATATACCAAGGAGATGCTCTGTCCCCGCTACTGTTCTGCATAGGCCTGAACCCCCTCAGCCAAATTATCAACAAGACTGGCTACGGATACCGACTCAAAAATGGGGCCAACATCAGTCACCTCCTCTACATGGATGACATCAAGCTGTACGCCAAGAGTGAGCGAGACATCGACTCACTGATCCACACCACCAGGATCTACAGCACTGACATCGGGATGTCATTCGGACTAGAGAAGTGTGGTCGGCTGATCACAAAGAGGGGGAAGGTGATCCGCACAGAAGGGGTCTCACTCCCACAAGGAACAATAGCAGACATAGAGGACAGTTACAAGTACCTAGGTATACCACAAGCAAATGGCAACCTCGATGAGGCCACAAGGAAAGGAGCCACAGCTAAATACCTCCAACGAATAAGGCAAGTCCTGAGAAGCCAGCTCAATGGCAAGAACAAAATCAGTGCGATAAACAGCTATGCCCTGCCAGTAATCAGATACCCTGCTGGAATAATTAGCTGGCCAAAGGAGGAGATAAAAGCCACAGATATTAGGACTAGAAAGCTACTAACCATGCATGGAGGGTTCCATCCCAAATCCAGCACCCTGAGACTGTACACGAGCTGCAAGGAAGGAGGCAGAGGACTAGTGAGTGTGAGAACCACTGTCCAGGACGAAACAACTAAGATCCATAAATACATCAGGGACAAAGCCTCAACAGACAATGTGCTCAGTGAATGTCTCAGACAACAGGGAACGGAGGTTGAGGTGCCAGAGATACCATCATGGGAGGACAAGCCCCTACATGGGATGTACCACCAGCAAATAACCCAAGTGGCTGATATCAGTAAATCCTACCAATGGCTGGAAAAAGCTGGACTCAAGGACAGCACAGAGGCCCTCATCCTGGCCGCCCAGGAACAGGCCCTAAACACCAGAGCAATAGAGGCCCAGATCTACCACACCAGACAAGACCCAAGGTGTAGGTTGTGCAAGGAGGCCCCTGAGACAGTCCAGCACATCACAGCAGGGTGCAAGATACTGGCAGGGAAAGCGTACATGGAGCGACATAACCAAGTGGCAGGCATAGTGTACAGAAACATCTGTGCAGAATATGGACTGGAAACCCCGAGATCAAAGTGGGAAACACCCCCAAAGGTGGTGGAGAACGCCAGAGCTAAGATCCTGTGGGACTTCCAGATCCAGACAGACAAAATGGTAATGGCAAACCAACCAGACATTGTCGTAGTGGATAAACATCAGAGGAAAGCCGTTGTGGTAGATGTAGCAATACCAAGTGATTGCAACATCAGGAAAAAGGAGAAACTGGAGAAATACCAGGGCCTCAGGGAAGAACTGGAGAGGGCCTGGAAGGTGAAGACCACAGTGGTGCCTGTGGTCATCGGGGCCCTCGGGGCAGTAACCCCCAAACTGGAGCAGTGGCTACAACAGATCCCAGGAACAACATCAGACATCTCAGTCCAGAAATATGCAGCAGTCCTTGGCACAGCCAAGATACTGCAGGACCCTCAAGCTCCCAGGCCTCTGGTAGAGGACCCGAGTTCAGAGGATAAGAACCACCCGCGGTGGGTGAGAAGGGAATTTTATATATATATTATTATTATTAATGTCATAAGTTACATTAAAAGTAACTTTTTAGTTACTTTCAGCAGCTGCTAACAAGGCCCGTGAAAATCACATTGATCTTAGCCAAAACTTAATTTCAGGTTATTTCATAATGTCACATCAACAATGTGTCTCCAGTTTAGGCTTCAACTAAAGAGGAGATTTTAATGGTTACAACAGAACAAAAAAAAATCTCAGTAATTTGTGTTTTTATTGTTTGGAAAACTAAGCAGGATCGAAAGCCCCCATCCTGCCCCCATCCTGCCCCATCCTACCCCATCCTACCCCCATCCTGCCCCCATCCTACCCCCATCCTGCCCCCATCCTACCCCCCATCCTGCCCCCATCCTACCCTATCCTACCCCCATCCTACCCCCATCCTGCCCCCATCCTACCCCCATCCTACCCTGTCCTACCCCCATCCTACCCCCATCCTGCCCCATCCTGCCCCCATCCTGCCCCATCCTACCCTATCCTACCCCATCCTACCCCCATCCTGCCCCCATCCTACCCTATCCTACCCCATCCTACCCCATCCTGCCCCATCCTGCCCCATCCTGCCCCCATCCTACCCTGTCCTACCCCCATCCTACCCTGTCCTACCCCCATCCTGCCCCATCCTACCCCGTCCTACCCCCATCCTACCCCCCATCCTACCCCCATCCTGCCCCCATCCTACCCCCATCCTACCCTGTCCTACCCCATCCTACCCTGTCCTACCCCCATCCTACCCCCCATCCTGCCCCCATCCTGCCCCCATCCTACCCCCATCCTACCCCCATCCTACCCCATCCTACCCCCATCCTGCCCCCATCCTACCCCATCCTGCCCCCATCCTGCCCCCATCCTACCCCCATCCTACCCCCTCCTACCCCCATCCTACCCCCATCCTGCCCCATCCTGCCCCCATCCTACCCTGTCCTACCCCCATCCTACCCCCCATCCTACCCCCATCCTGCCCCCATCCTACCCCATCCTACCCTGTCCTACCCCCATCCTACCCCCCATCCTACCCCCCATCCTGCCCCCATCCTACCCTATCCTACCCTGTCCTACCCCCATCCTACCCCATCCTACCCCATCCTACCCCCATCCTGCCCCCATCCTACCCATCCTACCCCCATCCTACCCCCCATCCTACCACCATCCTGCCCCCATCCTGCCCCCATCCTACCCCCCATCCTACCACCATCCTGCCCCCATCCTACCCCATCCTACCCTGTCCTACCCCCATCCTACCCCCCATCCTACCACCATCCTGCCCCCATCCTACCCCATCCTACCCCATCCTGCCCCCATCCTACCCTGTCCTACCCCCATCCTACCCCCCATCCTACCCCCATCCTGCCCCCATCCTACCCCATCCTACCCTGTCCTACCCCCATCCTACCCCATCCTACCACCATCCTGCCACCATCCTGCCCCCATCCTACCCTGTCCTACCCCATCCTGCCCCATCCTACCCCATCCTACCCTGTCCTACCCCCATCCTACCCCCCATCCTACCACCATCCTGCCCCCATCCTACCCCATCCTACCCCCATCCTGCCCCCATCCTACCCCATCCTACCCTGTCCTACCCCCATCCTACCACCATCCTGCCACCATCCTGCCCATCCTGCCCCCATCCTACCCTGTCCTACCCCCATCCTACCACCATCCTGCCACCATCCTGCCCCCATCCTGCCCCATCCTACCCCATCCTACCCCCGTCCTACCCCCATCCTACCACCATCCTGCCACCATCCTGCCCCCATCCTACCCATCCTACCCCCATCCTGCCCCCATCCTACCCCATCCTACCCCCATCCTGCCCCCATCCTACCCCATCCTACCACCATCCTGCCACCATCCTACCCCCGTCCTCCAGGTTGTGTGTTTGCTGCACAGATTTATATAAATATTAATAATTATAATGACATTCAGTTGCACAACTTTATGAACTCGTTCATTCGTCTCTGTTTTCACGTTTATTGTTCAGATTTGTCTCCATGTTTCCAGTTTTCTGGACATAATTCAGAGGTAAAACATTAACTGGACATTAACAAAGACAAGCGGGACGAATCGTCTGGGAAATGATGGACAGGGACAGTCTGACTAAAACTACCTTAATGACGGACAAATTCTGGTTTATTATGAGTCTCTGATTATTTCCAAGCCCAAATGACGTTCAAAAATTAGCCAAAAAGACAAAACCAGAGTCATTCATTTCCAAGACTTAAAAAAAAAAAAGAAAAAAGGTCAAAGCTGTTTATAATAATCGGACCTGGAAACTGAAACTGAAAATAGTTTCTGTTTTCCCAGCAACAAAATGCATCTCCTCCATTGTTTACATTCCTGTCGCTGATTGTGTGACATAAAGACGCCGATAACTGGACAAAACGCAGAGAGGAAATACAAGAGCAAAAAAAGACACAGTGATTTCAATTACTGCAGTCTGACTGCTGGATCTGCAACAGCAACCAATGAATTACTGCTTACTGGAAACAGGAAGTAACTGTCTGGCTTTCACTCACAATATGGGCAAAGAAGCTAACAGCTAGGAGCTAGTCTCAGCAGCTAGCTAGTGTTAGCTTAAGTCACAGTGTAGATGTTAGCGTACGGCACAACATTCCTGTCAGAAAAATCCAGAGAGAAACAAAAACTACAAATATGAGATTAAATAATCTCGTCACAACAAAATTTAAGAGCAGTTATACAACTTTGACAGAAAATCAGTTTCATCCATTAATCATATTTTTTGGCTTTTGATTTTTTACTTTTTGGAAAATCTGGATGTTTTTTTTTACCAAAATTATATTTTGTATTTTTTGCACCATCTTGTTTTAAAGTTGATTCAAACAATGAATCTATGGTGCACTAGAAGGGCCAGAATATAAATCCTTTCTTTTGTTCTGGTAAATTTGACATGAAGCTGGAATCGAACCTACAACCTTCCGACCGCAAGGGTGAACCACAGCAGCTTCAGCTTCCTCAGGTCAGAGAATATTCTTACAGTTTTTCCTTCCACTGGAATCTGCAGCTTTTCTTTGTTTAAAGCCAGTTTTTCACCATTATTTTCACAAACCTAGCTAAGCTAGCTGCAGCGTCGCACTTTGAGCTGATGTCACAAAAAACGAACGGTCATTTAGGTGCATTACCTAGTTGACCAGTAGGGGGGGCCGTGGAGCACCAGCTTGAGGAGGACTGGTCCAGATAGATCACGTGTTTCATCCCAACAGGTTAACGACGCTAAATGGCTCGTTTGTCTGGATGTACTGTTGTTATTAACATGACATTTGATAAGTTGATGGATGTTAATAAACCTGGACATATTTTAATTTGTCAAGTGTGACGGCTCTGTTGTCACAGTCCTGTGCGTGTCATGTGATTTACTAACTATCAATTAAGGTCCTCAATGTGGGAGGCGCTTCCATCACAGACACCTGGATGGTATATAAGGAGCGTCGTTCCATTCATGGGTGTGACTGCAGAAGCCGCCACGCGCAGACGACCCGGAGATCCAGGCTGAGACCAGACTGAAGGGGCCTGGACTGATGTCTCCTAGACAAATCAATTCTTTTAAAAATAAACGCTTTTCATGGGCTTAACATCACTGGTTGCCGTGTCCCCCTAATTTTGTTGCGGCTTTTCGAGCCGGGCCGTAACACAAGTTTACCAAAATCTTCGCTCTTCCATCGATGAGTCTAACTTCTTTTAGTAAGAAAATATTAGGGACGTATGAAAGGCACAATGAAGTTACTTTTAATTGTGGAGATTTTCATATTGATTTGCTGAAATATCATGAGAATGTGTATTTGATGGTGTATGTTAAAATTATTATTTTATGGATAAAAATAAGTTGCTCCTTTGGCCCCTGGTGGCTGCGGTAGGAACTGCACGCTTCACGGTAACGAGCTGCAGAACAAACGAACGTCCAAAGATCCATCAGAGGTTCAGCAGAGTAACGTATCAGAAAGGAGAAGAACAGAAAGAAACCAAGATGATTTAATGAGCCGTTATGATGTAACATAGCTGCAAATAGAAATGACCTTGATGACCCATAACGGTCCAGTTCAACAACATTTAAGCTGCGTCTTTGTGTAAAACCGGGTGAGCAAGCAAGATGGCGGCAGCTTAACCGGGTGGCTCCCTGACATATTTTTAAAAACACAGGTTTCAGGCAAGTGAGATATAAAATAAACCTGAAAGAGAATCGAAATGCCCAAACCTAAACCAAAGAGCACTCTGCTGACTCGGCAATCATTGCTGAGAGAAGAAGATATGAACGACATGGCCAACCGCTCGGGCTCGGAAGCATCTTTAGCGGCTAACAATTTAGCCAATGAGACAGTCAATCTGCAAACTATTCTCAAAGAGTTAAGAGAATCACGTCGGGAAAATGGTGAGGGCTTCCGAGAGGTTCAAGAGGAAATAAAGAATGTAAACAGAAGACTGGACGAGGCAAACGCGCATCCTGGAAGCAGAGAACAGGATTCAGCAGCTCGAAGAAGTAGCTCTGAAGCTAAGTAGGACGAGTTCGAAGCTAAGCTATTGAAGCTGGAGGGGAGATCGAGACGGGAAAGCATGAGGCTCCACGGCATTGTGGAGAGGACGGCTCACCATCTATCCCAGCCTTCATAGAGAATCTACTACATCGAGCTGAGCTTCGACCTGAGCATTGAGAGGCTCACCGCTCTCTGGGTCCCAAAGATCCACCAGAGATCCACCAGAGATCCACTAGAGATCCACCAGGGATCCACCAGAGATCCACCAGAAATCCACCAGAGATCCACTAGAGATCCACCAGAGCTCCACCAGAGATCCACTAGAGATCCACCAGATGTTAATAAACCTGAGATCCACCAGAGCTCCACCAGAGATCCACTAGAGATTCACCAGAGATCCACTAGAGATCCACCAGAGCTCCACCAGAGATCCACCAGAGATCCACCAGAGCTCCACCAGAGATCCACTAGAGATCCACCAGAGATCCACCAGAGATCCACCAGATGTTAATAAACCTGAGATCCACCAGAGATCCACCAGAGATCCACCAGATGTTAATAAACCTGAGATCCACCAGAGATCCACCAGATGTTAATAAACCTGAGATCCACCTGAGATCCACCAGAGATCCACCTGAGATCCACCAGAGATCCACCTGAGATCCACCAGAGATCCACCAGAGCTCCACCAGAGCTCCACCAGAGATCCACCAGATGTTAATAAACCTGAGATCCACCAGAGATCCACCAGAGCTCCACCAGAGATCCACCAGAGATCCACCAGATGTTAATAAACCTGAGATCCACCAGAGATCCACCAGAGCTCCACCAGAAATCCACTAGAGATCCACCAGAGATCCACTAGAGATCCACCAGATGTTAATAAACCTGAGATCCACCAGAGATCCACCAGAGCTCCACCAGAGATCCACCAGATGTTAATAAACCTGAGATCCACCAGAGATCCACCAGAGCTCCACCAGAAATCCACTAGAGATCCACCAGAGATCCACCAGAGATCCACCAGATGTTAATAAACCTGAGATCCACCAGAGATCCACCAGAGCTCCACCAGAGATCCACTAGAGATCCACCAGAGATCCACCAGATGTTAATAAACCTGAGATCCACCAGAGATCCACCTGAGATCCACCAGAGCTCCACCAGAGATCCACTAGAGATCCACCAGATGTTAATAAACCTGAGATCCACCAGAGATCCACCAGAGCTCCACCAGAAATCCACTAGAGATCCACCAGAGATCCACTAGAGATCCACCAGATGTTAATAAACCTGAGATCCACCAGAGATCCACCAGAGCTCCACCAGAGATCCACCAGATGTTAATAAACCTGAGATCCACCAGAGATCCACCAGAACTCCACCAGAGATCCACTAGAGATCCACCAGAGCTCCACCAGAGATCCACTAGAGATCCACCAGAGATCCACCAGATGTTAATAAACCTGAGATCCACCAGAGATCCACCTGAGATCCACCAGAGCTCCACCAGAGATCCACTAGAGATCCACCAGATGTTAATAAACCTGAGATCCACCAGAGCTCCACCAGAGATCCACTAGAGATCCACCAGAGATCCACCAGATGTTAATAAACCTGAGATCCACCAGAGCTCCACCAGAGATCCACTAGAGATCCACCAGAGATCCACCAGATGTTAATAAACCTGAGATCCACCAGAGATCCACCAGAGATCCACCAGAGATCCACCAGAGATCCACCAGAGATCCACCAGAGATCCACCAGAGATCCACTAGAGATCCACCAGAGATCCACCAGATGTTAATAAACCTGAGATCCACCAGAGCTCCACCAGATGTTAATAAACCTGAGATCCACCAGAGCTCCACCAGAGATCCACTAGAGATCCACCAGAGATCCACCAGATGTTAATAAACCTGAGATCCACCAGAGATCCACCAGAGATCCACCAGAGATCCACCTGAGATCCACCAGAGATCCACCTGAGATCCACCAGAGATCCACCAGAGATCCACCAGAGATCCACCAGATGTTAATAAACCTGAGATCCACCAGAGATCCACCAGATGTTAATAAACCTGAGATCCACCAGAGATCCACCAGAGATCCACCAGAGATCCACCAGAGCTCCACCAGAAATCCACTAGAGATCCACCAGAGATCCACCAGATGTTAATAAACCTGAGATCCACCAGAGATCCACCAGAGCTCCACCAGAGATCCACTAGAGATTCACCAGAGATCCACTAGAGATCCACCAGAGATCCACCAGAGATCCACCAGATGTTAATAAACCTGAGATCCACCAGAAATCCACCAGAGATCCACCAGAGATCCACCAGAGCTCCACCAGAAATCCACTAGAGATCCACCAGAGATCCACCAGATGTTAATAAACCTGAGATCCACCAGAGCTCCACCAGAGCTCCACCAGAGATCCACTAGAGATTCACCAGAGATCCACTAGAGATCCACCAGAGATCCACCAGATGTTAATAAACCTGAGATCCACCAGAGATCCACCAGAGCTCCACCAGAGATCCACTAGAGATCCACCAGAGATCCACCAGATGTTAATAAACCTGAGATCCACCAGAGATCCACCAGAGCTCCACCAGAGATCCACCAGATGTTAATAAACCTGAGATCCACCAGAGATCCACCAGAGATCCACCAGATGTTAATAAACCTGAGATCCACCAGAGATCCACCAGAGATCCACCAGAGATCCACCTGAGACCCACCAGAGATCCCCCGCGGTCAATAATAGTAAAGTTCACCACATCCAAAGTCAAAGACAAAATATTAAAACGAGCTTGGCAAAAGAAAGGCTTCATGCTGAGGGAAAAAAGAATGTAATTATGCTCCACATGTGGTAAAACGGCGACGTGAGAACCTAAAAGTGAAGCGGGTCCTCACAGAAAAGAAGATCAAATTCCAAACCCTGTTCCCGGCCAAGTTGAGAGGATTCTACGAGAACAACATGCGTGTCTACAACTCTGCCGCTGAAGCAACAAAATCATGGTGGATCGAGGTTTTCAAATCACCGTCATCCAGCCATCCATGACGTGGGCTGACAAGATCAGGAACACCATGTGGACCAAATCGGGAAAGAACGACAAGGATCGCCCACGAAATGGATCGCGGGAGGATACAAGAAGAAACTGGACGAGTTTAGAAGAGGACAAACACAACCATAGAAGCAGATGGATCAAGCATATTCCGGTCTTTATTTGTTTTTATTATTATTGCTCTTCTGTCTGGATGTTATTTGGAGTCGGGACCACACCGAGAAAATGGATCGCTATCAACAGGTAACGCCACCAGAGGGCCTTTGAGCCACGGAGTTGCTGGTTCTCCCTCAAAAGCCTCACAAACTATTACACTGTTAACACTGTTAATACACTGACCAGTGGAAAGGAAGTCTTTAAATGCACATGTGTTAGCTTGGTTTACAAAGCTAAAATGTTCGATTTGTTCACATCTGTTTGTTATTGAGTAGACTAGGGTTGTCACTTATTTTACTTGTTCTGAATATCCAGTGATATGAATCCATTATCACCACTATGAATCACAACCTATCATATAAAATGAGTTCTTAACCCAATAAAAAGGGCAAAAATATTAGGAAAAATGAACAAAGAAAGAGCAGAGGTGGTGTTCCTCCAGGAAACCCATCTCTCAGAGGTTAAAGTTATAAATCAGGTCGTAGAAGGGCGGAGGCAACCTTAATATCCCAGAAGATCACATTTGAGATGATCCAGGAATATAAAGACAAAGATGGTAGATATCATATAGTAGTGGGCAGACTTGATGGACAAGAGATTACTTTTATTAATGTATATGTTCAGAGTGGACATTTTATTGACATGTCTTTGATATGGTGATGAATAAATCACATGGACTAGTAGTCTGTGGTGGAGGCTTTACTGTAAGACTAAATGCCTCTAAACAACCAGAGTTCATAGCAGTATAGGCAGGAAGATCAGGAAAACCCTCAGAGATCTGATGACGTTTGGCGTGAACTCAACCCCAGAAAGAGGAACGATGCGTTCTACTGAGCCATTTATATTCAAGAACTGATTACTTCTTCATGTACAACAGGAACTTAGGACAAGTGGGAAAATGTCATATTGGGCTGATGGACCTCTCTGATCATTGGCCTCTTTAAATTAAAGTAAATATTAACAAAACAAAATCCCCGTTTAGCATACTCAAGGGCAAAACTAAAGAAGATTTAAGACAAGAAATTCAGACACATATGCAGGACAGCGACAATGGAGAAGTCTCTCCTGTAATATTATGGGATGCATGTAAAGCTGCTCTAAGAGGGAAATAATTGCAAAATCGTCTCTTATAAAAAAACAAGACAAGAAAAATTAAATAAATTGGAACTTGAATTGGGGCTGCACAGTGGTGCAGTGGGTAGCTCTGTTGCCTTGCAGCAAGGAGGTCCTTGGTTCGATTCCCGGCCCGGGGTCTTTCTGCACGGAGTCTGCATGTTCTCCCTGTGCATGGTGGGTTCTCTCCGGTTCTCCGGCTTCCTCCACAGTAATTGGCCTTCCCTAATTCTCCCTATGTGTGAGTGCATGGTTGTTTGTTCTGTTTGTCTCTGTGTTGCCCTGCGACAGACTGGTGACCTGTCCAGGTGACCCCGCCCTGTCCAGGTGACCCCGCCCTGTCCAGGTGACCCCGCCCTGTCCAGGTGACCCCGCCCTGTCCAGGTGACCCCGCCCTGTCCAGGTGACCCCGCCTCTCGCCCGGAACGCAGCTGGAGCAGCAACTCCCGACCCCGTTAGGGAGAAGGATGATCGGAAAATGGATGGATGGAACTCGAATTGGCTGAATTGGAGAAAAAAAAATAAAATCAAAGTAGACTTAAAAACATTACAAAAAATAAAGCAAACCAGGGATGAAATCAATCAAGAATTACAGACCAATATACAGAAAAAACTCTTATTCTTAAGGTAGAGTTACTGTGAAACAAGCCCAAAGTCCTCAAAATTCTTGAGGACTGAATTTGAACGAATGAATCGTTGCTGCCTACAATATCAAATGAACAAAATGAAGCCCTGACCAAAAATATAACACCACAAGAAACTGAAAAAGCAATAAATAGATTAAAACTTAATAAATCACCGGGACCTGATGGATTTAATGCTGAGTGGTATCAGCTCTCCTGTTCTCCTGAGAACATTTAACTGGGTTCGAAATGGGACAGATTCCTAAATAAACTAAACTGTCAAATTACCATCCAATCAGCCTACTTAATGAAGATTATAAAATGTTCACATCATATTAGCCAAAAGACTAGAACATATCCTCCCAGAAATCATAAATTTAGACCAGACAGGGTTCATAAGGAACAGAGACAACATTAGAAGATACTGCTCATTCTTATACAGAGTCTTGTCCCAATTCTACTTTTCTAATAGATTTATAAAGATAATTCAGGAACTGTACAACAAACCTACAGGTAAGATTCGGATTAACGGGGATTATCAGAAGAAATAAAAATTGAACAAGGGTGCAGACAAAGATGTTCATGTCTGCACTGCTATTCCCCATTTTTATTGAACAATGGATTCGGCAAAGCACTAAGATACATGGCATAAAAATAACCCATAATGAACAAAAATTAGTGCTCTTTGTGGATGATATTTTAATCTGCTTGGCAAAATGGGAAGTTTTCAAATATTCACCCAACAATATTGATTCAGAAAATTTCAAAATAAATTGGAACATGGACTCAATTATATACTTGGAGTGATCATTCCTAAAGACCCAAGGAATATTGTCCCAGCAAACTATAACCCATTAATAACTCAAATTAAAAGTGACATATCCAGATGGAGCTTGTTGCCCTATCTGGGTCTCACGCAACGAACAGAAGCTTTCAAAATGATGATGCTGCCAAAAATACTTTACTTTTTTCAAACACTGCCAGTAGAACCAGCCAAATCTATGATCTAAGAAATTGACAAACCGATTTCAAGATTCATTTGGCAAGAGAAACAACCAAGGACCAGATTTAAAACTTTACAGCTGAGTAAAAGTAAAGGAGGCCTTGCACTTCCCAACATGAGAAACTACTACCAAGCAGCCCGAATAAACCCATTGGTGGAGATCTGTGACTCCTCCTACAAAGCAAGATGGAAGAGATTGAATGTATAAACAGTGGTGTCCCTTTGCAATTAGAAATATTGACTTCATAAAAGACCTTAAAGAACTCAATCCATGTTCTGAACCTGCATTTAAGACCTGGTCAAAACAATGAAGTCCTGTTTACCAGTCAGATGGTCCAAGATTTTACCCCAAATCAAACAGAAAATACTTTTAAAAATGGATTGAAAAGGGTTTGGTAAAATATAAACAATGACTTATTTCATAAAGGCTCCTGAGGACCTTTCAAGATATTAAGCAAAAATAGCAGCAAATCAGGCTGATTTGCTGCAGCAGCTGATTTGCTGCAGCAGCTGATTTGCTGCAGCAGCTGATTTGCTGCAGCAGCTGATTTGCTGCAGCAGCTGATTTGCTGCAGCAGCTGATTTGCTGCAGCAGCTGATTTGCTGTTTGCTGCTCAGCAACAAACATTATTTTACATCAACTTCTAAGTTATGAGAAACTTCATTTAAAATCATCTGGAGGCTCAGAACCGACCCGGTACCGGTACCAGAACCGACCCGGTACCGGTACCAGAACCGACCCGGTACCGGTACCAGAACCAACCCGGTACTGGTCCACATTCCAGGGCAGAAAGACTCACATGGTATAAATGACATGTTAGCTATTGGAGCTGAAGAGAAATGAATTGAATGTGTTTCTGCAGTGATTGCAGTTTTCTGACCTTTGACCTGCTGATTTTGGCTCATATGAATTTATTGAGTCTGAAAAGTTTCTGAATGTAGCAGCAAAGTCTCTGAGTTGCTAACAGTGAATATTAGCTGTAAATGTTGAGACTGACCTGGTCTGTCAGTCCAACTGTCTCTGCACAAGGACAGAGATGATGGACATCATGATGGACATCAGATCAGCTTCACATGTCAGAATCGGCCGATTACGATGCCCCAAAATGAAGGACATCTACTGCTCCAGTTTACAGATATAGAGCTTACAGATCTAGAGTTTATAGAGAAAGTGTTTATAGATCTAGAGTTTATAGAGAAAGTGTTTATAGATCTAGAGTTTATAGATCTAGAGTTTATAGAGAAAGTGTTTATAGATCTAGAGTTTATAGAGAAAGTGTTTATAGATCTAGAGTTTATAGAGAAAGTGTTTATAGATCTAGAGTTTATAGAGAAAGTGTTTATAGATCTAGAGTTTATAGAGAAAGTGTTTATAGATCTAGAGTTTATAGAGAAAGTGTTTATAGATCTAGAGCTTATAGATCTAGAGTTTATAGATCTAGAGTTTATAGAGAAAGTGTTCATAGATCTAGAGTTTATAGAGAAAGTGTTTATAGATCTAGAGCTTATAGATCTAGAGTTTATAGAGAAAGTGTTTATAGATCTAGAGTTTATAGAGAAAGTGTTTATAGATCTAGAGTTTATAGAGAAAGTGTTTATAGATCTAGAGCTTATAGAGAAAGTGTTTATAGATCTAGAGTTTATAGAAAGTGTTTATAGATCTAGAGTTTATAGAGAAAGTGTTTATAGATCTAGAGTTTATAGATCTAGAGTTTATAGAGAAAGTGTTTATAGATCTAGAGCTTATAAAGTGTTCATAGATCTAGAGCTTATAGATCTAGAGTTTATAGATCTAGAGTTTATAGAGAAAGTGTTCATAGATCTAGAGTTTATAGAGAAAGTGTTCATAGATCTAGAGCTTATAGATCTAGAGTTTATAGAGAAAGTGTTTATAGATCTAGAGTTTATAGAGAAAGTGTTCATAGATCTAGAGCTTATAGATCTAGAGTTTATAGAGAAAGTGTTCATAGATCTAGAGTTTATAGAGAAAGTGTTCATAGATCTAGAGCTTATAGATCTAGAGTTTATAGAGAAAGTGTTCATAGATCTAGAGTTTTTAGAGAAAGTGTTTATAGATCTAGAGTTTATAGAGAAAGTGTTTATAGATCTAGAGTTTTTAGAGAAAGTGTTTATAGATCTAGAGTTTATAGAGAAAGTGTTTATAGATCTAGAGTTTATAGAGAAAGTGTTTATAGATCTAGAGCTTATAGATCTAGAGTTTATAGAGAAAGTGTTCATAGATCTAGAGCTTATAGATCTAGAGTTTATAGATCTAGAGTTTATAGAGAAAGTGTTTATAGATCTAGAGCTTATAGATCTAGAGTTTATAGATCTAGAGTTTATAGAGAAAGTGTTTATAGATCTAGAGTTTATAGATCTAGAGTTTATAGATCTAGAATTTATAGATTTGTTTTACAGTAAATTATTTATACTTTATTTTAATGATGATTTTCAGTATTTTGAAGTTTCTAATGTCTGATGAAACAAAAAATTTTTCTGGTAAAAATATGGATTAAATAATGAAAACAGTAGAAAACATGATTAGATTACATTACAATAATTATAATAATGTGAAGTTGAAAGTGATGAACTTTATAGCAGTTTTAGGGATTATTATAGGCAATAAACTCAGTATTAGACATAAATATTCAGTATTTATGTCTAATACTGAATATATTAGACATAAAGTTGCCAAAACTACTGGAATGTTGTTTACAATACAAGGTTGAATAAATGCTAAAGGTTTGCCTTATTTGCCTAAGAAATCTCAGAAAATGCAAGTAAAACATCATTTTAGTGAAGTTGCAAAAAAGCCACTAGGCTTATTAATAATGTGGATATCATGAGCCAATTAATAAACTCTTTATTCTAATAAAACTTTAAAGATATCGTACATAGAAAACTATTATCTATAAAGCTCTGAACAAACATTTTGCTTCTGGTGGAGAAATGATTTAAGAGAAGAGAATAAATATAATTTATGAGGTTTGTTAATATCTGAGGATTGAGATTAAAACTAAAACAACCTTAACATGTAAAATGATGAACTGTTAGTAGATCCATGTTGTTTCTGCTTTAGCTGCAGAGGAACAGAAGTTTTTCTCTGATTCATCCGGATGCGTTTTGGTAAATGATGGTTTTGTTTATTATCATTTTTGTTTCAAGTTGATAATTTACCAACGTGACCTGAACTGATGTTGGCATCGTTGCATCAATTGGATGAAGCATCGAAAAACAGATTTCTAAGTTATTTAGACAACGTTTATTGCATTTAGGTTTTATTGAATCTGTTCGTTTAGGAAAGTATTCACACCCTGGAACTTTTGCACATTTTGCCTCATTATAACCATAAACATAAGAATATTTCATTGGAATTGAATGTAATTCAATTGTGAAGTACAAAGAAAATTAAACCTGATTCAACACAATTTTTACAAATAAACTGAAAAGTGTGGTGTGTAAATGTATTTACTCTGAATTCAACCAGCTGCCTTCAGAAGTTGCTTGATGGTTGATAATGACTCTCTGAGTCCAGCTGTGTGTAATCTGATCTAATCTAATCTAATCTAATCTAATCTAATCTAATCCCAGTGATATCCCAGCTGCTCTGTGACGCCTCAGAGGTTCAGAGATGATCTGGAGCAGCAGAGCGCTCCAGGGGTTTAGAGCAGGCTGAGCTGAGGGTTTCAGGGTCCAATCAGAACCCAGAGTCTGATTGGACTGAAGGTCCAATCAGACTCTGGGTTCTGATTGGACTGAAGGTCCAATCAGAACCCAGAGTCTGGCCCTAATATTCTAATGAGACAAAATATGGAAAAGCTGGAGTGGTGAAAACTTCTGGCCACCTTGAATCATTTATCAGAGCTGAATTGATTCTGTTTGGACTGAGAGTCAAAAATGGTCAAAATTGTTCAAACCAAACAGAAACATTTTTTATTTTGAAAGCTCAACAGCCATTTTGTTTCTGATTTTTAGGGTCAGATTTATTGCTGAGTCGGTAAAGTTGCTGTAAATAACCCGGCCCGTCGGGGTTCGGGTCGGGGTTCGGGTCGGAGGCCCGGGTCGGGGTTCGGGTCGGGGTTGGGGTCGGGGTTGGGGTCGGGGTTCGGGTTGGGGTTGGGGTCGGGGTTCGGGTCGGGGTTCGGGTCGGGTTTCGGGTCGGGGTTGGGGTCGGGGTTGGGGTCGGGGTTGGGGTCGGGGTTCGGGTCAAGGTTCGGGTCGGAGGCCCGGGTCGGGTCGGGTCGGGGTTCGGGTCGGGGTTGGGGTCGGGGTTGGGGTCGGGGTTGGGGTCGGGGTTCGGGTCGGAGGCCCGGGTCGGGGTTGGGTCGGGGTTCGGGTCGGGGTTTGGGTCGGGGTTCGGGTCGGGGTTGGGGTCGGGGTTCGGGTCGGGTTCGGGTCGGGTTTCGGGTCGGGGTTGGGGTCGGGGTTGGGGTCGGGGTTGGGGTCGGGGTTCGGGTCAAGGTTCGGGTCGGAGGCCCGGGTCGGGGTTGGGGTCGGGGTTGGGGTCGGGGTTGGGGTCGGGGTTGGGGTTGGGGTTGGGGTCGGGGTTGGGGTCGGGGTTGGGGTCGGGGTTGGGGTCGGGGTTGGGGTTGGGGTTCGGGTCGGGTTCGGGTCGGGTTTCGGGTCGGGGTTCGGGTCGGAGGCCCGGGTCGGGGTTGGGGTCGGGGTTCGGGTCGGAGGCCCGGGTTGGGGTTCGGGTCGGGGTTCGGGTCGGAGGCCCGGGTCGGGGTTGGGGTCGGGGTTCGGGTCGGAGGCCCGGTTGTTGGGGTTCGGGTCGGGGTTCGGGTCGGAGGCCCAGGTCGGGGGGGTCGGGGTTGGGGTCGGGGTTCGGGTCGGGGTTGGGGTCGGGGTTGGGGTCGGGGTTCGGCTGTTTACCCCAAACCAAAAGCAACAGACCTCAGAGCTAAACACAGTAACAGACAACGTCTCTCAGCAGAAGGGGTTCTGGTTCGAGGACGGCGCGGCTCAGCTAGCGACACGCCGCTCTCCCGGGAGTCGGACATGAACTCACGCTCGGTGCAGTAGTTGCCCTGCCAGCCCTCCAGGCAGTGGCGCCGGCCCCGGGAGTCGCAGTCGTAATGGCCGAAGTCGTCGCTGCGCGGCCGGCACAGGGTGGAGCAGTCGTCGCCGTGGTAATTCTCCATGCACACCACCCGGTAGGAGAAGCTCAGTTCGCTCTGGTCGGCCTGGTGGAGCTGCTGCGACCACTCCTCCCCGACCGCCTGGCTGCCGAGGCGGGTCGCCCGGATCAGCATCCGCGGCTGGTCGCCTGGGCAACAAGCAGACACAAACATCAGCCTCTTCCGACCGCTTCGACTTTCCAGAGGAAAACTTTCCCAGCATCCTCTGCTGTATCTGCGGGCCAGATGTTTCCACCTCTAACCGGGAAGATTAAAGTTCAACCGAAACTTTCAGAATCAATAAAAACAGAAGATAAACCTGATCATTTTATTCATCTGAATCCCTAAAGATTAGAACATTTCTTTCCTCAAAAAGGATCAAAACCCAAATAACAAACAGCGGGACGTTGTGAACATGTTTTCTGTCGCCCCCTGGCGGCCAGGACGCGCCGCTGCGCCGCTCAGCTCGTTACCTGTGGACTTTACACCTGAGGAATCTGCGGTCCAAACCTCCAGAATCAGCGAGAAGGAGCCCTGCGGCGAGACGATCATCAATAATCAATCACCCGTCAGTGACGTGCTGACGTCACACGGCTTGTTTTCACACTTTTCTGCAAACATTTTTAAATCATTTCTATTCTGATTCACACAGAACCGTTCACCTAAACGGAACCGGTTCGGTTCCGGTCACTCACCGGCCACTTGAAGGAGACGTTCACCTTCATGGGCGCGCTCCCGGAGATGGAGCCGGGGTCCGCGGGGAGCGCGGCGCTGCTCGCGTTCCCGTACGTGCACGGCGGCTCGGGGCTGATGACGCTCTGCGAATGTTTGAGGCACATGCGGAAAAAGATGCGGCAGTCCGGGTTCTGGTCGCAGATGCTGCGGGAGCTCCTGACGGTCTGGACCTTCAGCTCGAACACGGCCTTGGTGGACCGAACCTGGAGGAGGGGAGGGAAACTTCAGTCTCTGTGCGTAAAGGCGCGGGACTCCCGGTCCGGTCCGGTCCGGCAGAACCTGTCGGAATCACTCACCGTCTGCACCGGCACCGCCAGCAGGAGCAGGAACAACCGCAACATGTCGCAGCGCCGCCGGCCCGATGCTCGCTGATCTGCGCCAAAAATCAAATGAAAAAACTGCGGAGGAACAAAAGCAGAAGCGCAGCGAGAGAAGAAGAAGGAAAAGTAGAAAACGTCGCAGCAGAAGAAGAAGACGCGGTTTCAGGTCTGATCGACTTTCTGCGCTGAAAAGAAACTGAAGTGCGGCAGTTTGAACTCTGGACTGCGGCAGCTGCGCTTCACCTCCGCTTTATAGAGGGGGGGGCGGAGCCGGGGGAAGGGGGAGGGGGCTCCTGAACCACAGCAGGTCGGTTCCGATCCAGGATGGATCTCCTGTTCTGGTGTAATAACAGTAGCTCTACAGGTTCGGTCCGGACCGACCCAGAACCTGACCTGCTTCCAGATCATCAACTTCTGGTTCTGAATCACGTCACACTCAACAAACAGTTCTGAACACTGTGGTTCCGTTTGGACCCGTCCTCTTCTGAATGGCTCCAGAACCGAACTTGTTCAGGCAGCCAATCAGGAAGCAGCTCTCATCTGATCACCCGACCCAACAGAACTGACACCAAACTTCTGGTTCTGGAGGTCAGCGCGAAATGGACCGGTTCTGGTTCTGGAGCCGTTCCTCTGGATGCAGAAGCAGAACTTGGTTCTGAGGTCAGGAGGTTCGGTCTGCTCTCACCTGGACCGAACCTCGTCCAGCTGCAGGTTCTGGAGATTCAGACCAGAAGCTGCAGCTGGTTCTAACAGAACTTTCTGGGCTGAAACCAGAACCGCTGAGTGTTCGGTGCCAGGTGAGCCGCGGACAGGTAAGCTCAGCCTGTGCGCATGCTCATCTGTTACCTGAGAAAGCAGCGCGTGCAACGGCACGAGACGCTCACACGCACGCGCCTCCATCATGAAGGAGCGATGAGTGACGGCAGAGCGCGTGCGGCTCTCCGGGGACAGGTAGAGCAGTGCGCACGCGCCGCCAGAAAGCGTCATCAGACTGATTATTTGCGCATATTCGATAGCGGGTCTTCTGCGGATGTTGTGACGCTTTCAGCGCGTGTTGCGAACCTCGGCGGCGCTTTGATGTTAGAAATGACAAAGCCCGGTTCCGTCTCTGATTGGCTGCTGGTCAGCTGACCGTCCTTTCATCCTGCTTTCTCACCTCCTTCTGTCTGCGGGTGTGAAACTCGCTGCGCCGTTTGGCGCACGAGCTTTTGTTGAGGTGAGAACTGATGCGTGCGGCGCGTGCCCGCCCGGAGGAGGAGGCGGTTGCCCTGGAGACCGCGGGAAGCTCTGCTGAGGCGCCGGAACCGGCACCGGAACCGACACGCGCGCGGAGCAAAGCGGCGCGAGGACGTAATGGACCGAAACTAACTGCTGATCCGAAAGAAGAACCGGTTCCTTACTGCCAGGAACTGGGTCTTGAACAGAATCGTAGTTCTGGACCAGGATGGGTCCAAAATGTTCCTGAGCTTCAACATGGAATAACCACAGAGCTGGTTCTGGTTCTGATGGACCTCAGGTCCAGCAGAACTCAACAAGAACTGAGATTTCTCCGTTTCAATAGGAAACGTATCACCTAAAGGTCAGAGGTCACATGTGGACCCTCTGATTCAATATCCATATGATCCCAGCAGGAAATAAGACCAGATGATAGCAGCTCAGACTTCATGGGTTCTACAGGACCCGGTTCTACACGACCCGGTTCTGCACAGCCCGGTTCTACACGACCCGGTTCTGCACCAGCAGAGCTTTATGTCCCAGCCTCTTCTCTACAACCAGTTTTTTGCATTTCCGGTCCAGAGTGTAACGTTTCCGGTCAGTGAATCCCAGGCCGGTTGGATTATTATGGTCTGGATTATCATTTTTTGTTGTCTCGTGATTCTGTTTTGATTTTTTTCAAAGTAAAGTAACATATTTGATCATATTGAACCAAATGGAAAGTTTAAAGCGCTTCAGGCGAGCTGCGCGGTCCGGACCCGGTTCTGACCCGGTTCTGATCCATGTCAACAGGATCACAGCAGGTTCCCCTCCCTCCGCCTGCGTGGGAGCGAGTGGAGTGTGAAGCGCGTGGGGTTTTCACACCTACCTGCTGAGCGCCTGGCAGGTGCCAACAAGCCGCGCGGAAGGCCTCCTGTTCCCGCCACGCGCCGCGGCCTTCCGCGCCCCCCGCGGCGGCGCGCGCACTTCGCGGCCTCGTGCGAAGTGCGGCTTTTGTTTGGCGCAGCTGGTTGCGGGACGAGCTGCGGGTGTGAAGCGAAGGTGTTGCGGCTTCCTGACTCCCACAGTTTGCTGCGGAGCCGAACCCGGCGCAGGTTCTGGTTCTGACCCAGCAGCTTCCGTTGCCGCACAGAACCGCGTCCGGCCCGGTTCAGCCAACCGAACCAAAGGGTAGAACCGAACCAGAACCGCTGACCCAGTAACGGAACATTCATAAAGTGGAGATTCTGCTGAAACCCAACAGAACCGACTTTTACTTGAACTGCTGCCAGAAGGTTCTGATGAACCGTCTGGTTCCGACCAGAACCGGCCCGGTCTTCGCAGCTCTACTCACACATCGGCTCTCAGAACCAGCAGGTCCAATCATCATCATCATCATCATCACTTCTGATTCAATAGTTTCAGGTTCCATTGAGGTTCTGGTCCGGCTAAAAGTATTCCAGGTTCTGACCCAACAGAACCGGGCTAACAGTGAAAATGTTTACATTCAATCTGGAAACCAAAGTTCTGATAAAATTCTGATCCAAAACTAAAGTTTCATGTTTAATCTTGGTCTTCATGGACGGTTCCGCCTCAGATTTGGACCAGAACTCCATCAGGTGTCCAACAGAACCAACGGGCCCACAGCATGACGTTCTGATGACTCAATCGCAGTTATCAATCAATAATCAATAATATCAGTGTTCTGGTTGAAAATCTAGTTTATTCCAGTAAATATCAGAATATTACATCAGAGCAATGAAAAGTTCTGGTTCTGATCCGGCTGAGGGACGGGCCAGCAGAGACTGGCTGCTCACAGCTGCGTCCAAGCAGAGAAAGTTGAGTGGAAGGAAGAAGGCTGAGTTTATTATTCAACTTTTTATTGGTCTGATGTTCTGAAGGTCCGGTTCCAACCCAGAACCGGGCCTGCCGGGCTCAGCTGGTGGAAAATCACACCACGTTTGTTGCGTTCGGAGCTTTATGAGCCGACAGAAAGCTTCGGAACCGCAGCAGCAGCTCCTCCAGCGGTTCCGGTCCGGTCCAACGTCCACCAGAACCGCCGCTCACATTTAAACATCAGTGATTTATTCTGTACTGTCAGAGTTACTGCGCCCCCTGCAGGACGGGGGGAACCGATACCAGGTCCGGTCCAGGGTGGAGGAGGGAACCAGAGCTGGTTCTGGTTCAGCCGCCGACCTCCAGCAGGTCCAAACTCACCTGGGTCCAATCAGGACACACAGAGAGGAAGGGGGCCGGGGCTTCCAGAGCCCCGCTCCGCTTCCAGAACCCGCTCCGCTTCCAGAACCCGCCTTCTGGGTCGGGGGGCTGCGGGCCTCACTGCTGCTTGGAGCGCCAGAACCGGGTCGCGATGGAGCCCAGAGAGAGAGGCGGCTTCTTCTGCTGGGAGAGGTCCGCCAGGCGCTGCTGCTCCTCCTGCCAGGGTGACACCGGGTCAGAACCAGAACCACAACAGAACCGGGTCAGAACCAGAACCGTCCCACCTGGGCCAGCTGGGCCTGGCGGCGTTTGAAGGCCTCGATGGGGTCGTCCTCCAGGGCGTAGTTCTCCAGGACGCTGCGCACGTCGTCCACACCGCTCAGAGCGATTGCTGCAGGGAGGGAAACCCACCGGGTCAGGTCCGGGTCGGGTCCAGAACCGGGTCGGTCCCGGACCCGACCGGTTCTGGAACGTCGCAGCTTTCTGCTCATATCTGGACCAAACCTGGCGCTGAAACGCTTCAGAAAATCTGAGTAACTGGAAACAGAAAGAATTGAATCTGGATCCAGTTGATGTTCGGTTCTGGTTCTGGATCATTTTAAACGGGTCAAACAGTCCAGATGTTCTGCTGGTTTATTTTCCCTTTAAGGTTCTGATTATTGAAAGAAAATTGAAATAATGTGAGAAAATCTCATCATAATTTAGAGAAATTGTTCTGCTTTAGCTCTGGGCTAAAAATGCAATGCTGACCCATTCGAACCCATCAGAACTTTGATTCTGTTGAGAGATCCAAACGGGCCGAGCCGCCTCCTCTTTTGAAATCCTGATTTAGTTTACTCGTTTCACATTTCTGATCATTTTGAACTAAAATTAATTAAGTTCTGGCTCAGGTCCAGAACCAGAGCCGCCGGGTCGGGTCCAGATCCGCTCACCCTTCAAGAAGTTGGCGAGGTCGTAGAGGGTCCGGTCGTCGGAGTTTCCGTCCCACTTCCTGAGCGCCAGGCCGTTGAAGGGCTGCAGCTGGAACGCCTCGCGCTTGCAGTCCACCACGATCACCTTGCTGCTGGCCCGGTTCAGACACGACACGTCCTGCAAGACAGACGGGTCAGAACCGGCCGACTGGGACCTGACCCCACGCGGTCGCCCGCTGTTCTGCTCAGCGATGCCTCCTGGGGGCCCGGAGGCCCCGTAGCAGGTCAGTGTTCCTCTAAGGAGCCACCAGTAGAGAAGCAGGAAGAACCGAAACATGCAGGATACTGGGCCTCCAGAACCCGCGGGGGGCCTCCAGAACCCGCGGGGGGCCTCCAGAACCCGCGGGGGGCCTCCACAACCCGCGGGGGGCCTCCAGAACCCGCGGGGGGCCTCCAGAACCCGCGGGGGGCCTCCAGAACCTGCGGGGGGGCCTCCAGAACCTGCGGGGGGGCCTCCAGAACCTGCGGGGGCCTCCAGAACCTGCGGGGGGGCCTCCAGAACCTGCGGGGGGGCCTCCAGAACCTGCGGGGGCCTCCAGAACCTGCGGGGGGCCTCCAGAACCCGCGGGGGGCCTCCAGAACCCGCGGGGGGCCTCCACAACCCGCGGGGGCCTCCACAACCCGCGGGGGCCTCCACAACCCGCGGGGGCCTCCACAACCCGCGGGGGGCCTCCAGAACCCGCGGGGGGCCTCCAGAACCTGCGGGGGGGCCTCCAGAACCCGCGGGGGCCTCCAGAACCTGCGGGGGGGCCTCCAGAACCGCGGGGGGGCCTCCAGAACCCGCGGGGGCCTCCACAACCGCGGGGGGCCTCCACAACCCGCGGGGGGCCTCCACAACCCGCGGGGGGCCTCCAGAACCCGCGGGGGGCCTCCAGAACCTGCGGGGGGGCCTCCAGAACCCGCGGGGGGCCTCCAGAACCCGCGGGGGCCTCCAGAACCCGCGGGGGCCTCCAGAACCTGCGGGGGGGCCTCCAGAACCCGCGGGGGCCTCCACAACCCGCGGGGGGCCTCCAGAACCCGCGGGGGGCCTCCAGAACCTGCGGGGGGGCCTCCAGAACCCGCGGGGGGCCTCCACAACCCGCGGGGGGCCTCCAGAACCCGCGGGGGGCCTCCAGAACCTGCGGGGGGGCCTCCAGAACCTGCGGGGGGGCCTCCAGAACCCGCGGGGGGCCTCCAGAACCTGCGGGGGGGCCTCCAGAACCCGCAGGGGCCTCCACAACCCGCGGGGGCCTCCACAACCCGCGGGGGGCCTCCACAACCCGCGGGGGGCCTCCAGAACCCGCGGGGGGCCTCCAGAACCTGCGGGGGGGCCTCCAGAACCCGCGGGGGGCCTCCAGAACCCGCGGGGCCTCCAGAACCCGCGGGGGGCCTCCAGAACCCGCGGGGGGCCTCCACAACCCGCGGGGGCCTCCACAACCCGCGGGGGCCTCCACAACCCGCGGGGGCCTCCACAACCCGCGGGGGGCCCACAGGTAAAACTTTCTGACTGGACATAAACCATCTAAAAATTCCCTCATCAGAAAACTGAAAATAATAATACATCGATTTCTGTTGTTTCACAGCAGGGGTCCCCAAAGTGGGTCCCTGAGGGCCGACATCCTCAGTTCTCTCTGGTTTAACTGGATCGACCGATGGCTCGTCAAGCCCAGTTCACGCTACACGGTTTTGTGGCCCGGTTCTGAGTTCTGTCACCGATCGTCCTGTAGTGTGAGATGTGCTACGACTGACCGGGTCCAGTTGGCACAACGGTGGAACCGCTAATCAGGGATATTCAACATGTTTGATCGTGTTGGCTCGTTTGCCTGGTAGCCAATCAGAAAGCGGCGTGACGTAAGCATGGTGGGGAATCCCAGAACAGCTGGCATGGAGCAACTCAGAGTGCGCTGGACATCTGAAGATCGTTTGCAGGTGGAAAGAACGCGAATGTTCATTTAACATTTCGTCTGAAGAGAATCACAACAGAAATGACAAAGAAAGAAGCTGGAGCCAAATGGACCCGGAAGCTTCTGCTGCTGTTAGAGCTGATGAATGAAATGAGCTTTGGAGGGAATTAGATCTCATCAAACCATCAGTAAAGCGTTATCCTTGTTCAGAGCAGCTATTGGATCTGTTTAAATCTAAATTATTGCATCTGGTTTAGAAGTGCATTCTGACCTCTGGCTGAAATGGGGCATTTGATTTCATTCTGTAGTAATAATGCAACAGAGAAAAATACAAAAACTGTTATGCTGTGTTATTCTCTTTGTAGTCTAGATACAGGAGCAAATAGAGAAAAAGATATAAGTGCAGAAATATTGCGCAGCTTCAGGAGCGATGATATAATAATTACCATTAATTCCCATTTGGGTTTCAATTAAAGGAGCTGGAATATGTTAACCTTTCGCAGTCAATTGGAGGGAAACAGGAAAACTGATGAACAGGAAGTGCTGTCTTCTAGTTTCAGCTACTCTTCAGTCATTGAGTTTCTGAAACAATCCAGTATATGCAGATGTTCTGTTGGTCAGCGTTAAACGGTAACGGTTAATTAAACGAGAAAACCGAAAAAATGTACAAATTAAAAGCAGTATTTCTGTATTTATGAGGAAAAAAAGCTCTTCCTTATTGTGGTTCTTGCTCCAGTTCTTCATCCAACGCTTTGATTTTTGCTGACGTCCTTTTTGGGTTAAAATAAATCCACAAACTCAAGTTACTGCTTCAACGTCGTCCATGTTTATTCACTCTGAATTCAGGTGTGCAGAAGTTGAAGGGATTTCAGATCTGGACCTGGAACGTCCTGAACCGTCAAACCTCCCATTTTAAATGGGCCAGCGTCTCACGTTTGGAGAATCGGCCGACGATTCTACAGTGGAGTCGTGTGAACTGGACTTCACAGGCGTCAGAAGAACATTGACATTCTGAAAAGGTTGTGACTGAAACCAACATGCAGGATGTCGGCCCTCCAGGACCCACTTTGGGGACCCGTTCCACACAAACACCACAGATAAAGCCATCGACAGTCAGAACCTGCCAGACAGACCGGTTCTGGACCCGGAAGCTGACCTTGACATGGTGACCCTCCATGTAGCGCGTGGCGTCCCTGAAGAGGCGGTACATGACGAAGCCCTGCGGGTCGATGCTGTCGATCAGAGGGTACGCCGTCTGCGAACACAAACACAGCCCGGCTCGGTTCTGACCCGTCGCTGCAGGACGGCGCCGTGTGACCCGCTGTGTTCGGGTCGCTCACCATGCCCGTCTCGGCCGTGAAGATGACGATCTCGTAGAGCGGCGCCAGCTGCTGGAACAGGAAGTCGATGCCGGGCCTCTTCTTGAAGCGCCACCCGGTGGACAGCTGGGCACAGAGCACAACGATCGGGTTACAGGTTCCGACCGACCCGGTTCACAGCAGAACCGGAGAAAATCGGAGGCTCCGACGCAAGCCGCAGCACAGGTCAAAGGTCATAGAGAGACCCACCGACCACTCCGGGTGCAGCAGAACGTCGGTCAGCTCCAGAACCAGAGTGTACGGCGGCTGGTAGTACGGCTCCTTCAGCGGGTCGGGAAGCAGCTTCGGACTCGTCGGCTCGATGATCATCTGGAGGACAGACGGCAAAGCTGCAGAACCTTCCAGAACCACGCAGGACCTGCAGAACTTCCTGAATCTGGTTCTGCTGGGAAACAATCCCCTGGTGGAAGGTTCTGATCCAGTCCGGAGGAACCAGAACCAGCCATTTTGCCGCTCCTGGTTCCAGAAGAACCAGCTGGCGGTTCTGCTCACCTGTCGGTAGTCCTTGAAGTACTTGTAAGTTCTCCTGAGCTGCTGGACGACGGGCGGATCTGGAACAGAACACAACACCCATCAGAACCCAAACCCGCCACAGGTTCTGCTGACCGGTTCTGATGCCCTTTCAACCAGCCTGGCTCAGTTCTGCTGGGCTTTCTGGGTTTTCCATCAGGACTATGCAGCACCAGAACCCCGTCGCTACCGGGTCGGGTCAGTGGGGATAAGAATCCGATCCGATGACAACGGCTGAATGAGCCGACACACACACACACACACACACACACACACACACACACACACACACACACACACACACACACAACCACACACACACACACACACAGACACACACACACAGACAGACACACACACACACACACACACAAACACACACAGACACACACACACACACAGAGACACACAAACACACACAGACACACACAGAGACACACACACACAGACACACACACACAGACAGACACACACACAGTCACACACACACACACACTCACATACACACACACACACAGTCACACACACACACACACACAGTCACACACACACACACACACAGTCACACACACACACACACACACACACAGTCACACACACACACCAGAGCGGAGTGCTGATCCAGAGGAACTCCTCCTCCCAGAGTTCATTTATTTTCCTCCAGCACCTGGAAGGTTTCAGGCGTATGAATACTTTTGCTGTTCGACCGGTGTTCTGGTTCTGCGGGGGTCCAAAACATACTTTAGATGTTCAGTTTGGGGTTCAAAAGGTTCTAGACGCCCAAAACCAGCCGGACTAAACGCACGCAGTCATGTGTTCGTCTGACTGATCAGGAAACTCCAAACAGACTCACCTTTATCAAACTCATCAGGAATCTGCAGGACAAACAGCAGAAGAAGAAATGAATCATTAATCAAAGAATCATTCAATGAATCGTTTCATCAGTGCAGCCTGGATCTGAATCAAAAGACTCGTCCAGCGGAGGGCTCCACCTGGTGGCCAAACACGGAACTGCAGCTGGACCAGGTACACGACCTGGTGACCTTTAAACCCCGTGGAGGGTCCAGGTTCTGTTTGAGCCCAATGTGAGACTCAGTAAGTTTGCTGCTGTATTTCACATCATTTTATAAAAACACATTTCTGTTAAAACTAATAATCACAACATGAGGAAGAACAGCAGTTTTTCCTTCCAACTACTGCAGCTGTCTGTGTGTGTGTCTGTGTGTGTGTGTGTCTGTGTGTGTGTGTC
>NW_026562379.1:19668416-19716535 GCF_027474105.1 Poeciliopsis prolifica
CCGTATTGGAGCCAAAAAAACAAAAAACTAATTTGTTTGGAGCCGCAAAAAAGTAAAAGCCTGATATACAAGGCAAAACAGGCTCTAGGTGATTATATTAGCGTATTATCAAAATGACAGTGTAGCCTATACATAATTAGTATTCATGATTAAATGTTTATTTTCCCTGCAGTGCATCCTGGAAGGAATTACGCATCACGTGACTCTTCTGTTGTACGATGGAGCTTTATGTTAACCTTCTGTTACAATATGAACGCATTTACAAAATTAAAGAAACGCAATAAAGAAATCAGATTTTTGATATCATTTTTATTATGAAGAGCGACAGGGAAAGTGTCATTTTTTTCTATTTTTGGAACACGGAAAATCTGCCCCGAAATGCAGTTTGCATAACAACGATCGCTCTTTGTAAATAATCACCGTTAAGTGTAATAAATCTACAAACGGAGAGTAATAAAACGGCAGCCTTTTGAAAATGTAAAGTATATAAAATTAAGATTTTAAGTTCAATTTCTGTGCAAATGCCAAGCAAATCAGTGCAACAGTAACACAAAGCAGCCATGAGCAACGACACAAAACAATATCGCTGAGTCATTCTAAATGTGTACTGATGAAAATTACTGTATGCTTATTTATGTATGTTTTCAGTTTTTTATTTTTTTCCAAAAAATGTGTCGTTTCGGCTTTCATTGAGGTGCGCTCCGGAAAGTACGGGACTCTTTTAGTTATTTGACAACTTGTCGCTGCAGAGCAAACATTCAGGCAACGAATGCAGATGATTCGGTCCAAGAATTGTAGAATTTAATGTTTCTTCTACACATTTTTATAGCACTGGAAAACGTTAAGAATGATTGTGTCGTGTTTGTCCTCCTACAGAAACCATAATAAAACAAAAAATATATTTCCCAGCCCCATCTTTTCCCATTTTCAAACATTTTTGATGAAGCTCCAAAGAGCCACTAGGGCGGCGCTAAAGAGCCGCATGCGGCTCCGGAGCCGCGGATTGCTGACCTCTGGCCCAAACACATGCGCAGCCTGGAGGCTTTAGGTCCAGAACCTGCCCAGAACCCGGACCATCTCTCTGCACGCCTCGCTCACCAAAGATGTAGACGAGGCTGGCGGCCCCGCCCACTCCCATGAGCCCCGCCAGCCGCAGCACCATCTTCTTGGCGTAGGCAGAGTTCTCCTTCTGCTTCCTGTCCTCCGTCTGCTCTCCGTCCTTCTGGCCCGGATCGCCCCCTGGTGGCGGCTGACCCTGGAAAGCAATCAGACAAAGGTTTGGTCCAACTGGTTCTACTGAGCCACTCAGAGTCAAACATTCAGTCTCACAGCTTAAGCAGCTGCTGGATCCTCCATCTGTAGCCCAGAGCTTAAGGAGACGGCAGACATGTTTGATACGTTCGCCCCCAGAGCCGGGCCTGGGCCGCTGCCGTCCTCTACGCCTGCACGCCATTTACCAAGATAAACGAGTCCAGCAGAACTCAGCAGGCCAGATTGTTCATACGTAACAAGGAAGCTCAAAGTGCTTTGCATTATAAAAATACAAAAATTAAATCATAAAAACATCAGTAACCATTGAGAAGCCAGAAACAAACATTACATTTTGCCCTCATCAAAATCATCTAATGCGGCGGTTTTCAAAGTGTGAGGCGCGCCTCCCCTGGGGGGCGCCAGAGCACATTAGGGGAGGCGCGGTGCGAGGGAAAAAATAAACCGAAGAAGAAGCTATCCGCTTGCTGTCTGCTGATATGAGAGAAAAAAATTGACAAATCTTTAGTAAACGTGTTCATCTCCTTCATTTCAACCTATCTCTGTGAATGTGGGTTTTCTGCTCTCGCAATGATAAAAAGCAAATCCCGGTCAAGGTGCTGGTTGAAGATGATCTGCGGTTATACCGCTCCACAGCGCAACCCCGCATTAACCGGATTTGCGCATCAAAAGCACATTGTTCCCACTAAAACGAAGGTGAGCTGAACAGTAATGTTGCCAATTTAGTTAAAATCATAAATAAAATGAGTTACACATGTTTCAGGACCGGGGCGCATAGCGTGCTGAATGTTTTTTCCTTTGTATGCCTCCGCTCTTCCATACTGCACGCTCTTTTAGCTCGAGATAAATTGTTAGATGAGCCACAAAACGAGCTCACCAATTTTGCAACTGTTTAGGTTTTTGATTTTTTTTTTAATTTTAAGAAAATGTGCAACATTTACAGATGTGTTTCAAAGATCTGATCAAAATGTTTTTGTTAAGATGTGAAAACACTGTTGGTATCTCAAACTTTAAACTCAGAATCTCAGATGTAACGTTTGTTTGAGAAAACAGTTGAAAAATGAGTTTGGGGTTGTTCTTATCATTAGAAAAATGAAAAAAGGGCGTATTTGCCATCCAAAGGCCCTGATAAAATAATTAAAATGGGAGAAAATGTTTTAAAATGTTCATGTGTTAAATTTCATTCAGATAAAGTGTCATTTTAAAAGATGAGATGTTCTAAAATAAAAGCAATTAGAGAGTGTTTTGTAGTGGCATTTGTTTGTGTGGGTTGATTATTAGGAAGGGGGGGCAGCAGGCTCCTTAGAGGGGGGGCTCACCCTTTCATACTTTGAAAACCTCTGATCTAATGAATTGATCAATGTTCCAGTTATTACTAATCAAAAGCAGCTCTAACCACAATAAGGACCTTTAGTCTGGACTTATAGGTTCTCAGGGTTTCAGCCGTTTTTCAGTTTTCCAGAAGTTTGTTCCAGATTTGTGGTGCATGGAAGCTGAATGCTGCTTCTCCATGTTTGGTTCTGGATGCAGAGCAGAACCAGAACCAGTAGACCTTGTCAAGTCTGGCAGATTGATACAGAAGCTCTAGTTCTTCTAGTGGCAGCCCAAGTACCACTGGTAGAACTCGGACCTCATTTTGAGAACCCGGGAGGAAATGATGATCTGCAGAAGGAGACAAAGCCAGAGAACTCAGAGGTACCGGGGCTGCAGCAGGTCCTCCACCATCACACCCACCATGTTTGAAACCATGAGGAAGAGGAGGAGGAGGAAAAGGAGAAAGAGGAAGAGGAGAAAGAGGAGGTGGAGGAGGGCGGCTCTTCCCCTCTGACCTTCACAACAAACAACCCTTGAATATTTCTCTCCCAGTCTGACGCTCAGGCCGCTTCGGAACAGAACCGGTCCAAACAGCGGCGCTAGCAGCAGATTAGCAGCGAGCTAACAGGAGGCTAACAGCAGCAGCGGGAGGCTCATTAATTACCCTGAACTGCCCTCAGGAGCCCACACGTCCAGAGATTAGCGCTGCCTCGTTAGCTAAATGTCAGACTGACTGAAGCTAGGAGGGGCTTGTTTGAATATTAGCACAGGAGCAGCTCAGACGGGCGGAGTTAGCGGTGAACAGCGCTGTCTCCGCAGCTGCTACAGCCTGTAGAGCAGAACGAGCGCCTCCCTTACCTGACTCTGCTGGAGCCTCTCCTGGAGGATAGCCTGGGCTAACCCTCCCGTCGCACCGCCGGTACCGGCTGGGTTCTTCTCCGTGGACAGAGTCCGGATGAGATCCAGCACCTGCCGCGGGCAGGAAGCTGCTGCCGTCCCGCTCTGGAACCGCAGAAGGCTCCGGCTCGCTCTCACACACATGGGGAACATCGCGGACATCTTGGATCCTGGCGTTAGCTGCCGGTGAGCGCCTGTGACGTAAACCTGAGGACAGAGCTCCTGATTGGCTGGAGTGTCTTGGACTGGCAGGCGCGAGAGGCAGTAACAGAAGCGTGGGGTCACGTGGTTGAAAGAGCAGGTGGGTTGTATAAAAATTGAACCAATCAGAAGTGAAAGTTTGCCTGACCTTCGATTGCGAAAGAAAAGCATCGTTACCGTGATGCTTGATGGCCACGTGCCCAAAGAGTATGGCAGGCTGTCTTCACATAAAGTTGGTTTCACCACGCTTACATTCAAGACATCTTAAATTGGTTAATGACTAGACATATTAGCAAATTGAGACGTTAGGTCTTAAACCAAAACAAGCATTTGCAATGGATAGAAATAAATAAACAGCCCTTACTTTCCACATATCTCAAATTGTTTTATGACTAGCTGTTTTAGCGATTTGAGATTTCTCAAATTATATTCTGTCTAGTCAAAATGACGTCAGATTTACCACTGGGTCATTATGACGTGTCAAAACGTAAATTCAAAATATCTCGATTTTAGTTTTGACTAGTCATAATTCTAATTAAAGATATCATAATTCAAGAAATCTTACATTAATTTTTGGATAGGAGAAATGTAGTTTTGACTAGTGATTAATTATAACAATCTTAAGAGCAAATAATGACTGGACAAAACTAATTTAAAGACATCTTGAATTGTAATTTTGACGAGTCAAAATTCCTTATAAGATATCTTTGAATAAATCAGAGATATCTTGAATTACACAGCTTTTCTATTTAAGATATCTTCAATTAACATTCTGACTAGTCAGAATAACACTACTCATATCTTGAATATGTATTCTGTCTAGCCAAACATTCCTGACTTGCATGGCAATTTTAAAGTTTAATAAAACAATGAAAAATAGAAAAAACAAAAAAGATGTTTGAAAATGCACAACTTTCATGTTGAAAATGCTTTGACAATAGCAATTTTAGCAAAGGTAAAATTGCTATTGTCATTCGGTTTGTCATTCTTATAGGTGAAGTTTTGCGTTCTCTGCATTTCTAACACTTCTGAGCTCTTTCTACGTTGTAGCATTGACTGACAATTTTGTGCAGGAAACCTAAATTCTGCAGGCAACTATTTGGACAGCACCAGGGCAGCATGGGGGGGTTATGTCCATCCATCGTGGGGTCGGGAGTTGCTGGTGCTCCAGCTACGTTCCGGTGACTCTGGACCCGGGTTACACCCTGGACAGGCGGCAGGGCAACACAGAAACAGACAACACAAACAACCATGCACATACACACTCACAGCTATGGAGAATTTAGAGAGACAGTCATGTTTTTGAACTGTGGGAGGAAGCCGGAGTACCCGGAGAGAACCCAGCACGCACAGGGAGAACATGCAGGAATCTTTCTGTAAGGCAACAGAGCTACTAACTGCACCACTGTGCAGCCTGGGGGGTTATGTATGGTTCTTAATTCTCATAAGTAAAAACGTTATTTTGATTCCAGACTATAAGCCGCTACTTTTCTTCCACCATTTGAACCACGTGGTTTGTAGCCCGGTGCGGCTTTTCTTCCACCACCAGGGGGCTCTTCAGCAGGAAGTGAATCTTTGAGAGTCAAAATTGAAAATCAAAGAAGAAAGTGCTGATTTTCATTTAGAACCAGTAGATGAAAAGAGCAGACTCGACAGAGAAACTTTTTCAAACTCAACCTGGAAACAACAGGAAGAAGTTGATATGATGCAGCTTTTAAGTTGAAGGCTGTCGATCTGCCGGGTCGGATCGACATCCGCCGGGTCGGATCGACATCCGCCGGGTCAGATTGATATCTGCTGTAAGCTCGGTGTGAACGGATCCACAGTTCCACATCCTTAATGAGTCCAGCAGCCCTTCACTGTGTCTTTGTTAAAGCAAAGTGGCAGAGAGAAACTTTGTGGATGCAGCTAATAGTAAGGTGCGCTCTATAGTCTGGAAAATACGATAGATTATTGCTCCAATTTATGTCAGCGACATTTCTACGGCTGTGGTCTTGAAATTGACCGGCTTAGAGAACGGAGTTCAAATTTGATTCAAAGTGGTTCAGTTTAGTTTTTAATCCGTCATTCAGATTTATTTTCCGTCATGATAAAAGTTTCTCAGAAAGCGGTGTTTTGTGGTAAAATGTATTTATTAGTGGGATCATTGAAAAACACAAAGCATCAAAGATCAATTATTTTACATGGAAAAGAAACAATTATGTCAGAACCACCTTCCAATAACCAGAAGCTGGACAGTAACTTGTTCTCAGTCATATTTTACTTTGAGCCCAACCTGCCTGATCCGGTTCTACTGAAATGGATTTCTGCTTCTCATTAAAAAGCAAACGTGTGTTTCTGTTCCTTCCAGGCGCCAGCAGACGTTCTTCATTCAAACAGGATGAAGGTTCTGGGCCTTCATCATAACCGGCTCCAACATGGCCGCCTCGAACAGAGCACAAGCGACGTGACCGAGATGCAAAGACATAACCATAAAGTTTGTTTTTATCCCAAAGACAGTGAAATAAAATGATGTATGTTTCCATCAGAATGTTAAACCCGAGCGTCCTCTCAGGAATAATCCGACTGGCCCTGACCCCTGACCCCTAACCCAACATGACCAGGAGTCCTGTCCACCAAGTAAAACACTACTCAGCTTTCACTGTGAAAACTGGAGCACAGACACATTTAGAAAAGTGCTGCACACAAAAATATTCAGATGCATGAAGCCCTGAATAGATGGCAGCTACTGCCTCATAAACACATAATCAGGTAAATCAGTATCAATACCTGGAAGACGTCACCACCTGAAGCAGCAAGCATGGCAACGGTGCATGCTTTTAGTGATATTAGTATTTATAATATTTATACATTTCATTCAAAAGATGCTTTCATGGCACATAAATAAAAACTTTAAAGAAAATGTAAAAAAAGATCTGAGTGGAAAAGTTTGTCGGAACAGCAGACAGAGAGACAGTTAGACAGAGAGACAGTTAGACAGAGAGACAGTTAGACAGAGAGACAGTTAGACAGAGAGACAGTTAGACAGAGAGACAGTTGCACATTTATAGAATAGAAATTGTGAAGAGGTTTTATTCGTATTAAATGATGTTCCTTTATGTGTCATATAAATGTAATGTTTTTTGTATCAAGGTGTTTTTCTGTGCAGCTGGAAACGGTGTACAAACTAATGAACCAAGATGTGTCTACTGCAGTAAGTTTCCAGGGTTGCTGAACTTCCCCAGACAGTTATTTGGGAACTCGCTGTTTTTCCCGTGGCCTTCCTTGCATGGAGACAGAGTGTTTAGTTTTCACCTCCCGTAAACATTACAGTGAATGAGCATACAAGGTTTCGTATGTTTTGCTTTGTTTCTTTTGTTTGGTCTTCGAAGATTGAGTCTCCGCCTCGGTAGTAAAGAGAGATGAATAAAGTAACTATGCAACTCTGGGTTCCTCAGAGCGGATCCTAATTTGTGCCTAATGCAGTGAATTTCTTGCTCTCGGTCTGCAGATGTATTAAAGATTGTTTTTGCTCCCTAACTTTTGTCTGGATCTCAGTCTCTGAATTATGTACTTCACAAAATGCTTTTTGCTGACAGGTACTGGTTCCAAGCTGGTACTGGTTCCAAGCTGGTACTGGTTCCAAGCTGGTACTGGTTCCAAGCTGGTACTGGTTCCAAGCTGGTACTGGTTCCAAGCTGGTACTGGTACCAAGCTGGTACTGGTTCCAAACTGGTACTGGTACCAAGCTGGTACTGGTACCAAGCTGGTACTGGTTCCAAACTGGTACTGGTACCAAGCTGGTACTGGTTCCAAGCTGGTACTGGTTCCAAGCTGGTACTGGTACCAAGCTGGTACTGGTACCAAGCTGGTACTGGTTCCAAACTGGTACTGGTTCCAAGCTGGTACTGGTTCCAAGCTGGTACTGGTTCCAAGCTGGTACTGGTTCCAAGCTGGTACTGGTTCCAAGCTGGTACTGGTACCAAGCTGGTACTGGTCAAAAGTTTACGTAAACATTACGTTCATTTTTATACAAGATGAGGCCTGACACACTCAGACCCAGACCTGACAAGAAATGGAGCTGGTCCGGTTCTGAAAGCCAGCAGCAGCAGCAGCAGCAGCTGCAGCAGCAGAGCGTTGACAGGAAGTTAACTCTTCCACACATCATCGTTTCCTTCCTGTCTCTGGAGTCTAACCTGCTGCGTCATTCAGCACCAACAGCCACGGAGTTCAAACGGATTCATTCGGACCTCAAGCTGACAAATACTAATCACACTTTCATCTGACAAAAACATTTGGATTATTTTATGTTTTCAACATAAAACATGGACAGAAAATAGCCAAAATGAGTCGGTACCAGTTTGAGTCCAGAACCGGTACCGCGCTGAGGTTCTGTTACCAGGAGAAGGACGAAGTTCCAGCATGGTGAGTGTGAGCTAACCGTGACTAAACATGGCCTCCTGCTGAACTCTGGAGCACCAGGCTGGTTCAGAACCGGATCAGAACCAGGACAGGAGGGCAACAGAAGATCAGAAACCAGCCATGATTCTGGTTGGAGTCACATAAATATCAGTAATCAGCTCAGATTTCAGTCAAACTTCTGATTATTTGAAAACTGGAAGGTTTTCATTTGGAGCTGATGGTCCTTTCCGAATCGCCTGGTTATTAAAATAAATAGAAAACTACAAAGAGCTTCTAATAACAGCTAATATTTACAGACAAAAGGAACACAAGGCTTCAGCCTCTTTGTGGCAGTAACAACATACTGCAGCTGGTGCTTTAGAGGCTGGCCTTTGACTAGACCTTCTGACATGTTACAGTGACAATCAAACCAGCTTATTTTGATCAAAGGACTGAAATGCTCTAATTGGTGACTGACTGACTCAATCCTGTGCTTAGAGGCAATCCACCCAGTGGCCAGACTGTTTCCTGGTTCTGGTTCTGTTCAATCCACCCTTGTGGTTAAAAGGAGAAACTGCATCCTTTAAATCTGTCTGGGTCAGATGGAGCTGGTCTCTAGGATCAGTGTTTATTGGCTTTGTTTTTTTCTTCCAGATCCAATCTCTCCCACAAACATTACAGCTGAAACAGTTTGTATTTTCCAAGATAAACCTCAATAACCTAAGAAACAACTAAAATGATCCGCCATCTTTCATTAAAGGTGTAACCGTAAAGTCCACAAACAGATTCCATGAATCAAATACCATTCCTGTTCACAAACCACATCAATTTCAAAACAAACCTGTAAGGTGTATTGACTGGGTTAGTTGTGAACTCAAAGTTCCTCCATAGTTACCTTTCTAGGCAACTTTCTCTTCTCTGTGGATCTTCATGTGTGTATTTAAGGTGGATTTGCGGTTAAAGTGCCGCCCACAAATGTCACAACCAAACGGTTTTTCTCCGGTGTGGATCCTAACGTGCCTGTCTAAACTGGTCTTGAGGTTGAACCGATACCCGCAGACGTTGCAGCAGAAGGGTTTCTCCCCTGTATGGATGATCATGTGTTTCTTCACACTGGGCTTCGCTGTGAATCTTTGCCCACAAAGATGGCAGCCAAATGGCTTCACTCCCGAATGCACTCTCATGTGTTTGTTTGCAGCCGATTTGACCATGAATCTCTTCCCGCAGAAATCACAGGCATACGGTTTCTCCCCTGTGTGGATTCTCAGGTGGAAGGTCAGGTCGGTTTTGTTGGTGAACCTCTTGCTGCACTGAACGCAGCCAAAGGGTTTCTCTCCTGTGTGGACCTTCATGTGTCTGGTTAAATGTGACTTGCGGCTGAATCGCTGTCCACAGACGTCGCAGTTGAGCGGCTTCTCTCCGGTGTGGATTCTCTGGTGGGTGTTTAGGTGTGACTTGGATCTGAAGTCTTGTCCACACACGTCACAGCTGTAGGGTTTCTCCCCTGTGTGAATCCGAATGTGTGCCTTCAGATTCGCTTTGTAGAAGAATTTCTGCCCACAGAGATCACAAACAAACAGTTTCTCTCCACTGTGGATTCGCAGGTGTGAATTCAAGCAACTTTTACTGGTGAACCTTTTAGTGCACTGGTTGCAGCCAAACTGCTTTTCTCTGATTGGTTCCTCTCCAGAGTGGGCTTTCATATGTCGGTTCGCTGCCGACTTGTCCTTGAATCTTTGCTCGCACAAGTCGCAGCCAAATGGTTTCTCGTCAGAGTGAACTCTCTGGTGTGAGTTGAGGCGGCATTTACTAGCAAACTTTCTGCCACATTTCTCACACTGGAAGGGTTTCTCCCCAGAGTGGATGGTCATGTGTCTGTTCAAGTGAGACTTTCGACCAAATCTTTGTTTGCAGATGTCGCAGCCAAACGGTTTCTCCCCTGTGTGGATTATTGTGTGCAGGTTTAAGTGACTTTTTCTCTTGAAACTTTTCCCACAGATATCACAACTAAAACATTTCCCCTCCTTCCCGTCAGATCTTTGTTGTGAATGACTTGCCATGTGACTCTGAAGGGAGCGCTTGGAGGCGAACCGCTTTCCACACTCGGCGCAGCTCCAAGGTTTGCTGTGAGTTCTCCCCTTCGCCTTGCGAAAGCCGCTCTCCTCACAGTCGTCTTCACTCCCTTCGGTTTCAGCCTCAGAGTCTGACAAGGGCTTGAGTGGAACGTCAGAATGGTTCTCCTCATCACCCTCATCTTCCTCGCTGACCTCAGTGTCTGAAGAGCTGGAAGTGTCTCCAGGGGTGTTGGGATCTGGGATCCTTCTGGATGTTCCTCCTCCTCCATCCTCTTCATCGCTTTCTGACTTCATCTGGTTCACTGAGCTGATGCTAGGGAGAGCGCCCAGTAAGACCGGAGGTTTCTCCTGCTCCTCCTCCTCATCTTCATCCTCACTCTTCACTCTTCTTCTGGTGCTCTCCATCTCCTCATTCATGTCCACACTGTCCCAAAGCTCCTCCTGCTCCTCCTTGACCCGGACAGGTTCTGGGTCCCAGTCGGAGCGGGGCTCCTCCGGGGAATCTTCTCTGACCGCAGCAGAGGAGCGAACGTCTGCAGGGAACCACAAGATGGACGTTATGTTGAAAACATAGAGAACTAGAACAGCAGCCATTAAAAATGAACCCAACATGTTTTCTAACATCAATCATTCAACACTTCTTAGTCTCCTCGGCTTCACTCAGAATCAGAACACTGAGCCTGGTTCTGATTCTGTTACAACATCCTGGAGTTGTTTCTGTCCACTGTTGCCCTGTGCATCCCTAAGAAGAATGCATCCATCAATTTTCAAACACCTTGTCCCTACTGGGGTCAGGAGCTGCTGCTGCCTGTCCAGCTACGTTTCAGGCGAGAGACGGGGTCACCTGGACATGTCGTCAGTCTGTGGCAGGGCAACACCGACAGACGACCACACACACTCACACCTGGGAGAATTTAGAGAGACCAATTTCCCTGACAGTCCTGGTTTTGGAAGCCGGAGAACTGAAGAGAAAGAACCACCACGTGAGAACATGCAGACTCCATGCCGAAAGACGAGGAGTCAGCAGTGCCACTGTGCAGCCCCCTTAGGAAGAATACCTCCTCTAATAACTGAACCAGAATCTGAACCTACTGAAGCTAAAACTGTCAGAAACTGGCATTTTGTACATCTAGAAGAAAATACATTTTTGCTAACAATGCATAAGAGTAATGACATGAAACAAGAAAAACTGAACTATTCAAGCTTTTTCATAATTCCAACTCGAGACGAAATGAATAATAAAAGATTTATCAAAAACATATTTTGACTCTTTTACAGTCTTGTCTGAGAATTAGCAGCATCAACAAAATGATTAACATGCTGGGATTGAACATTGTCAGTGCAGAAGCTCCTTGTGGATGTGATTAGCATCGTGCCTAAATATTCAATAACTGTCAGCGCAAAGTTTGAATTTATATTCTAATTGATTCAACATCTGATTATCAAAAAAACACATGGTATTTGTTGCATAATGGGATATAAATGTATATCCTTCAGGAAAGACTGCAGTCACAGCCAATTTAGTTTATCTTAAAACTCTTCTTCTTATTTTCTGTCCTGTTTGTTTCTCTAATGAAACTTGAGGAAACAACATCGAGTGAAACTGTCTCCATGCTGTCAACCTGCTGCAGTTATGGAATAATCCATATTTTCCACATGCACTCCGCTCTCATTACTTCCGGATTCATTAAAAGGTCAAAACATCAAAAGTCAGTCTGACTTTTACCGTAATAACCCGTGAGCGGGGCTAATTGTCGCAGCGAGCTAACCAGCAGCTAAGTCCTGGCGGCTGCTCCGGCCTGCAGCTGCCCTCCCTGATGAAGAAGGAAAACCTCCAAACCTGATGTGTGCAGCCGATGTTCGGGGCTGAAAGCAGCTTCCAGGATTTCGTGTCTCTGCTGCTCCGCTGCGTCCAGTCGCTGTTGGACCTGCTGTCTCCACATCTCTGCTAGCTTTTCTCTCTCCAAACTTTCCTTTAACAGTTACTGAGCGGTTCCAGCGGAGCCTCAAACCGTTTCTCTTCTTCCCAGAGTTCACCAACTGCTGCTGTTTCCACCTTACAGCTTCATTAACTCTCCCGCTGCGGCTCCGCGGACAAAAACCCGACAAAACACGAAGGACGGCGCTGCAACCGCCGCCATTGTACCGGAGAGAAGCACGAGTCTGCGCACTGGGGTCAGGCTGGACCAACCAATCACGGAATAGAACACCAGGAAGTCCCGCCCATATTAAGTTTCGCCACACGTTTCGTTGCCGCCATGTTCTGAGTGGCATTTTCTTCACAATAGAAACTGAATTTGTAGCTCATTTCTTTGCATGCTGTTTATTCTGTGATGCATTTGAAATGCAGATCTATATAAATATAAAGTATATATTTAAATATATCAAATAATTAAATTAACTTTAATGTGATGAAATAAGCTAAATATTCTTCATGTACCCAGTAAAAGTTAATAAATTTCTAAACCTCCATTGACACAAAAGGTGAATTTTAGATTTCATTTAGACAATTTTTTTTCCAGCCAATTGAGTGTTTTAAAAAAGAACTTCAACTCTATCCTTTAAATTAAATCTAAATGCTTCAGCTATTACAGTGAAAGTTGCACAATAAAATAAAACTGAGAAAGTATATATTTCATAATTAAATCATGTCACCAAATTGATATGAAATCATAAGTACTTTTTCTTTGAAAAAGTACTTATTTCAGATATAAAAGCCGCCGGTGGCGCTGGCGGCGCTAGCTCCAGCCGCTGGCGGCGCTAGCTCCAGCCGCTGGCGGCGCTAGCTCCAGCCGCTGGCGGCGCTAGCTCCAGCCGCTGGCGGCGCTAGCTCCAGCCGCTGGCGGCGCTAGCTCCAGCCGCTGGCGGCGCTAGCTCCAGCCGCCGGCGCGCGCGCGCTAGCTCCAGCCGCCGGCGGCGCTAGCTCCAGCCGCTGGCGGCGCTAGCTCCAGCCGCTGGCGGCGCTAGCTCCAGCCGCTGGCGGCGCTAGCTCCAGCCGCTGGCGGCGCTAGCTCCAGCCGCTGGCGGCGCTAGCTCCAGCCGCTGGCGGCGCTAGCTCCAGCCGCTGGCGGCGCTAGCTCCAGCCGCTGGCGGCGCTAGCTCCAGCCGCTGGCGGCGCTAGCTCCAGCCGCTGGCGGCGCTAGCTCCAGCCGCTGGCGCTGAGACTCATTGAGGAGAACCAATGATGTTTTGTCCTTCAGAAAACAAGCTCACAAATCACCATTGTGGGCTTGTCCCAGACAGTAGGGGGCGCCACTGGTTACAATAGGCTGTGCTGACCAAAGAGAAGCCTGTTTAAAATTCAGCTGAGTCTTTTGCTGAGTCAATGACGGCTGATACATCAGCACTTTGCTCAACAATCTGATCAGTTGATAAAATCAACTGATTATTGTCTGTTCTGCTCGTGATTAAATGCTTCTGAAACCAAATACATTTTTCTGAAAAAAGAAGCTAAAAGGGTTCTGGAGTAAAGGCTCATTTAATTTTCAGTGATCTAAGTCAGAACATGTCAGCGTTTCTTCCTCAACCATCAGAGTATCTAAAGATTCTTCCCTGCTGAGTGGGTCCTCATGTGCATGTTTAGATTTCCTTTTCGGTTAAATTTTTGCCCACAAACATCACAACCGAATGGTCTGTATCCTGCATGGATTTTGATGTGGCTGTTTAAATTTGACTTTTGGTTAAATCTTAGTCCACAAAAATCACAGGCGTAGGGTTTGTCTCCTGTGTGGATCCTCACATGTGTCATCAAAACTGACTTTTGGTTAAATCTTTGTCCACAAACTTCACAGCTGAAAGGTTTGTCTCCTGTGTGAATAATCATGTGTCTGTTTAAAGCAGATTTGTGGGTAAATCTTTGTCTACAAACGTCACAACCAAAAGGTTTCTCATCAGCGTGACTCCCCATGTGTCGGTCTAAATGTGCCTTTCTACTAAATCTTTGTCCGCAGACATCACAAGCAAATGGTTTTTCTCCTGAGTGGATTTTGATGTGTCTGTCTAAATAGGCCTTTTCATGAAATCTTTGTCCACAAATGTCACATCCAAAAGGTTTCTCCCCTGTGTGAATCTTCAGGTGTCTGTTTAAATGGGATTTCCTATTAAAACTTTGTCCACAAACATCACAGCCAAAAGGTTTCTCCCCGCTGTGGATTTTCACATGTCTGCTTAAAAGTGTTCTTTGGCTGAACGTTTGTCTGCAGACGTTACAAACAAAAGTTTTTTCTACTGAGTGGATGATGATGTGTTGGTCTAAATAAGGCTTTTCATCAAAACTTTGTCCACAAACCTCACAGCCAAACGGTTTTTCCAAAGTGTGAACTTTCATATGAACTTTGAGGTGGTTTTTCTTGGTAAAACTTTGACCACAGTCAGTACATTTATAACATTTCAGATTTGTCTGGACTTCCCTCTCCTGGTCCATGTTTGTGTTCTTTCTGAAGGCTTTGCAATCATTCTTATTGCCTTCATCTTGGTTCACCTCATTGTCATCATCACTGATGTCTGTCTCTGAAGAGCTGGAAGCGTCTCCATGAGCGTTTCCATCTGGATTTACGGTGCATTCTGCTCCTCCACAGCCCTCAGCTTCTGTTTTCAGGTTCTTCTGAGCTGAGCTGCTGCTGCTGCTTGGCAGTTCTCCATCTTCTGATTGATGAAGATGAGGGCTGAGAGGCTCCTCTTCATCATCTTCGCTCTTTATGAGAACAGTGATGACTGGAGACCTGGAGGCCTCAGCCTCCTCCTTCACGCTGGGCGGCTCCCCCTGCTGGCTGCTCCAGGGTTCCTCCTCTTCCTCCTTTATGTGGACGGGTTCTGGGTGGTTCTGGTCCAGATCAGGACTCGGTTCTTCTTTAACCAGCAGAACATCTGCAGGGAACACAGAAACACTTTATGTACATAATGAACAATGAAACCTGTTAACATTATAAAGACACTGAGACTTATTATTACATAATAAAGCATTTTGAACTTTCAGGAACAATAAACCAACTGGAGCTTCTGAGATAAACATGTAGATGTTGACATGTCTAGATGTGTAAGCACCTTTTTATCAAATGTCCTAATTTGCTTTAAAGTTAACAGTCAGCAAACCTGAAGATGATTTCTGCATGTTGTTCTTTAAGGAGGCCGCGGTTTCTAAAACTACGAAAGACACAAATCAGAGAAGGGTCAGTCATTCAATTGTCCACTTCTGTATTTTTCTGAGATTCTAAAAACTAAACATGATTTTATGTTTGGGCGATAAACCAAATATTAACCAACACCAAGATTCAAGACTTTGACCAACATTATTTATCCCTCGTCAGTATTTCCATGTGTGGCTTCTGTTGCCACGGCGCTCAGCTCGGTCCTTTCTGAAACTCTGTCCTTTCTGAAACTCGGCCCTTTCTGAAGCTCGGTCCTTTCTGAAACTCGGTCCTTTCTGAAGCTCGGTCCTTTCTGAAGCTCGGTCCTTTCTGAAACTCGGTCCTTTCTGAAACTCGGTCCTTTCTGAAGCTCGGTCCTTTCTGAAGCTCGGTCCTTTCTGAAACTCAGTCCTTTCTGAAACTCGGTCCTTTCTGAAACTTCGCTTCAGGAAGGACTTTTACAAGTTCAATTTCTCAGCCTGTTCAGTTCTTCAACTGCTCTTAACCAAAAGTAAAACAGTTTTTCATTTATTTTCAGAACCAGAACCATCTCCATCTGTTTTTATATGGATGTCCTTGAAGCCTTTGACTAGGCCGTGTCAGTGCTTTGGTAACCATGGAAATCGGACTGACAGCGGCTGCTTAGCCGCTCAAACAGATTTTCCAGTGAAGTTGCTAGGAACGGGAGGTCAGAGGTCGGCCTGTAAATCAGCTGATGAGCCAGCAGGTTGTTGTTCAGGTCAGATGGACGAAGGCTGGACTGTGTGAAGGAAAGTTTGTCTCGGATGTCCAGGCAGCAGGAAGAGGAGCTTCATGGCTTCAGCTTTTCTTCAGTCAAGTCGTGGAAATTGAGTCATTTCTTTGCATTTGTCATGTTTGGGTTCATTGGTACTGGATTTATTGTGGATATGCAGATTAATACTCTATTTTTTTATTTCTCTGTAAAATGTTGGCAGTAATTACATTACACACTGAAGCAAATGCATATTTTTTAACTACCTTTTTTTTTAATCTTTTGTAATAATTACTTTATTAGCCGTTATAATTTTCAGCTTGAATAATTGCTTATTTTTGAATTTGTTTATGAATGTTTCTCAGAGTTTGTGGCTCTAGACTCCATCTGGTTGAACCTGGACTCATTTAGCCATTTAAACAGTGAATTGAAACTAATTTATTGGTGGGAACACAGAGCGGATCATTGAGGAGCTTCAGCTCTTCACAGATAATCACTTGTTGATCAATGGAAGCCAATAACCATCTTCTCAGCCTTTCAAACTTTAAACAAACATGATCTCTGTCGGATCTCAAACTGTCAGAGTGAAAATAAACTTTTGCTCCATTGTAAAAGTGCGGCGGCCATATTGGATAAAGTCCTAGTTCTGCATCCAAAGAGCATCAAGGACCAACAGCTTCATGTTCTCCTGGAGAAGCAGCAGCTAAGTCCTGGCGGCTGCTCCGGCCTGCAGCTGCCCTCCCTGATGAAGAAGGAAAACCTCCAAACCTGATGTGTGCAGCCGATGTTCGGGGCTGAAAGCAGCTTCCAGGATTTCGTGTCTCTGCTGCTCCGCTGCGTCCAGTCGCTGTTGGACCTGCTGTCTCCACATCTGCTAGCTTTTCTCTCTCCAAACTTTCCTTTAACAGTTACTGAGCGGTTCCAGCGGAGCCTCAAACCGTTTCTCTTCTTCCCAGAGTTCACCAACTGCTGCTGTTTCCACCTTACAGCTTCATTAACTCTCCCGCTGCGGCTCCGCGGACAAAAACCCGACAAAACACGAAGGACGGCGCTGCAACCGCCGCCATTGTACCGGAGAGAAGCACGAGTCTGCGCACTGGGGTCAGGCTGGACCAACCAATCACGGAATAGAACACCAGGAAGTCCCAACCACACAGGGCATTAGCGGGACGTTAACATGTCCGCCATATTGGGACTGAATATGCAAATGTAATTCATTTTGGTAAACACCAAAACTGCTTTTAATGTTTCCCATAAATGTAACATCAAGTTTTTGTTTAGTTTGTATTTTTATAAGGAAATTCATTTGGAAAGCTTGTAGGTCATTACCTAATCCAGCAGAAAATGGTTTTCATTTTTGAAAAAGATGAAAACCTGATTTCTAAATTAGACTTTGATCATAAACGTTTGACATTTAAAGAATCTGATCACACAACTAAACTTGGATCTGTTTTCTTCTTATATTTATTTCTAGTATAAATAAGCATAGTAGTCCAAATAAAATGGAAATAGATGCTTTGCCAGATTAGTTTTATGTCCTCATGTCATTATGACCTCTTCACACCAGATAGTTTTGTGGTTACAGGTTTGTTTAGTTGTGATGAAAGAAAGCAATAAAATTATGGAAAAGAAATCTGAACTGGCATTAACAAATTCTGCTTGTTAAAGTCTAGCAAAGATTATTTGCACTTTTTTATGATTTCAAAGTATACCTTTAAGTTTTTTGAAATACACAAAAAAAGTCCAATCAGAATCAGAACCCCCAACGCCGAGGACCTCTGATTGATGCAAACACAGACTTCAGTGTTAAAAATGTTTCCATAGTGACCAAAGTTAGCAAAGACCAACGAGAATCAAACTCAGAACCTTTTAATCACTAACTGAACCTTAGAGCCACCAGTGGAATCTGCACACATAAGATCCATGTTTGCATGTTGAAGGTTAAACACATGGATGTGTAACACAAAGGTATTGATTATGATCCAGCATCACTACCTGCACTTATTGATCTGGAAATGATTAGTATTGTTTTCATTTTACTGACTTGTGTTTATTTGATGCTTAGCCGTTAGCGTTAGCATGGAGTCATTAGCCAGATTACTTCCAGATAATATCATAGTTAGTAAAACTAATATATTATGTTAAAACAGGGATTCCTTTGTTTGCTGATTAGTAATTTGGCTAATTAACGGCTGCAGGGCTCGATTTGACTATCAGTGTCGTTCTGATAAAAAAACGGGACGTTTGCTTCCGGTTTCCTTCCTGCTGAATAACGAGGTACTTCCTGTCCACCAGTTTCACTCAAGTGGACGTGAGGCGGGCTGCAGGCCGGGATCCACCACTGCCTCATCCAGACTCCGGTTTGGTTATGGACATGTAAGAAATGACTTTGTTCCCTCTGCACCTGCTGGGTGACGGCTGCCGGGTTGTATATTATCCGCTGACAGCAGCTTGGGCCGTGATTCTCTATAGTTTTCCTCAAAATCTGTGTGACTGCAGCATGTTTTCTCTGATAGATGCTGTCAATATTGTCAGAGTCCTGTACTTGCAATGCTATTGGTCAGTTGCTGAGAAACGTCCTGATTGGTCTGCGTCAGCTTGGGGGCGGAACCGGCGACATGTCAATTTAAATCCATGTTTTGATTTTTGAATTACAAACATCAATAAAACAAGAAATCATGAGATTCTACTCCATTAAATCTGATAATAAAATGTGAGCTAAAAGCCAGAGCAAATGTCAAAGGAAGATTTCTCTTTATGTTCTAAAATAAATTAGATTTACAGGAATCCAAGTTTTCCAGTTTCATGTTGATGGAGCAAAATAATAAAATGAAAGAAAGCAAATCCTGAGAACATGTTCTGAATATCCCATCAGGCCGATAAAAGTTATGAAATGATTAAAACCTGATTAAAGGTTATTTTCAAAACACTATTGAATATGACTGTAAATAGGATCCATGATATTAACGATGACAGGTTTTCTCAGTCTGAGCTGCGAGTCGTTTCTGGTCTAATTGGAGGTTGAATGGAGTTCTGTCCTTTTTATGTGTCTATTCATATTTTGTGTTTTGTGGCATTACTCCACTGCCTTTTATCCCTTTAAGTGAATTTGACTGAATGTCTGGTGATGTTCCAAACATGTTCAATAAATAAAATGTTTTAAATGGATTTAAAATGGAGAATTTAGAAACACAACTGTCTTCATTTCAATGCAGCTTGATTGACACAAATCCATTGACAGCCATGAGAAAAGGGATGATTTATGATTTATGATCCTGACTGAATCTCTAAAGCAGGACCCTGCAGGACTGGAGGGTCCTGCAGGGTCCTGCAGTTTTTAGATGATCCACAGGAACAAAACGCTGGAATGAAATTACCTCCTGCTTGTGTACATCATTTCTACAGAACCTTATTGCTGCAAAAACAGCAGCAATCGAACTCAGATCCAGAGGAGTTTTTGGGAGGCACTCTAAATGGGCATTTTATTTCATACAAATACATAAACAGCTTTCAAATAAAATATCCATTTTGTTAATTAAAAAACTAATTATATAAATTTTGATATGTAGAAAATGCTTAGATGCTCAGATTTGCATAAATATAAATATTTGCTCATATGTTGCCGAAGTCTGAGAATCACTGAAATCTGTTTCGCTATGCAAAATCAATCTACTTAAGTATAAGTATCATTGGTTCATAATACTACTACTGTTAGTAGAAATATTATTACAATTATTACTACTACTGGTAAAAGTGAGAAGTACAATTTCCCCCAAAAAGCTCCTCATGTAAATGTCGCCACTCGCTCCAAGATAATAACAAAATGTTGTAAATGTGGCATTTTAGCTACGGTAGCTAACGCTGTTTCCCAAAAGCTTCGCTCTACTTTCTCGTTTGTTCAGAAAAAAGCAACTGTGCAAAGATTTTTGCCTTCTTATGGTTTTGTGGCAGGATTCAAGTCCGCTTGGCTGACTGAAGCTAACGCTACACGAATGTTAGCAGCCTCAGTTCATGCTGTAAACATGCAGTGGGAAGTCAGACCTCTTGTCAAGTCAAAGGCATAGCATTTTAGCTAATGTTGGACCCATGAGCCCATGCTAACACTAGCATATTAGCTTCAAAAGACTTTTATGCATCATCATTTTTGATAAAAATCAAACTAACCATATATGCGAGTAGTAAAGGCATAAATGACACATGAAAATATATTGAAGACGATAATTATAATAAGAACAATGTTCAAATTGACAAACATCCTGAACTTTACTGCATTTGCTCCAGGATCAAAAACATTCAAATTCAGAATAACTTTGTCTTGAAGCCAAACATGAACATTGAATAAACCATTCAGTGACACTTGAGGAAAGCACAAACTTAATTGAAGATGAAATATTGGCTTTCAGAGTGCAGCAGGCTGGAAAGCAGGAAGATCAGCTCTGGAATCACAACTGATTTGGAGTGGCCTAATCAAAGCCTGCACCCTCATAATGAAGTCATAGTTTGACCTCAGATAAATTCTGATGTTTATCAGCTGTTTCTGTTCAAAAAGGATCAGCTTCTGCTGCTTCAATTTTAATATCTGGAAGGAAAACATTCACTGCATCAGGCTAGCATAGCCTCACCTGAGCCACACTAGCCTGAACATCAGCTAGCATAAAATCTGGGTAGCAGGACAGCCTCAGGTGACTGTGAAGAGGCTAAAGCTAGCTTAGCATTAGCTGTGTTACCTGTGCAGGTAGCAGTTTACCTGGAATCACGTTTCAACAACTTTTATTATTTTCTGCAATAAAAAACAAACAACAAAACGTTTATACACTGAAACTTATTCAGACTTTATGAATTCATACAATCAGATTTAAACGCATAAACATTTTAAATCAAACAATATTAAAATCATATTGGTAAAAAAAAAAGGAGCAAATTTAAGTTGAAAGAAACTGAAATAAAACATTTCAGTTCATGGAACAAAAAGACAAACTACATGGAATCATTTTTATTTATTTATGTCTAATAATCTGAGCACAATAACTCATTTTGTCTGTATATTAACAGAAGGTAAATATTATAACTTTATTCTTCCTTCTGCTCCTTTTCATTCATAATTTATTTTATTTGTTGCATCAGATTCTGGTTCATTACTGAATTAAATGAAAAGAAATGAAATGAAATAAATTTTAGAGATGGAAGATGAATTCATTTGTTTCGGGGGGGTCAGGGAGGGGGGGAAGCTGCGCGCGCAGCAGCGGAGCGTCACGGTTGTTTGTGTCGCATCAGCAGCGGAGCGGATCTTCATCATCAGCATCTTCAGCTTCATCCAGCGGCTTGTTTCCAGGTGAGACTCCGACCTGCGCGGTTCTGGGCGCTGGCAGCTCGGTTCGGTCCATGACTGGGCCGGTACCGCTCGGTACTGGACGGTTCGTGTTGGTCCTTGAGGATGGAGGTGATGATGAGGAGGGAGGATGAAGGCAGAGTCGCCCTGTTGTTCCGCTGCAGCCTCCACAGCAGCAGTTTGGACCGGGTCTCTGTCCGAACCGAACATCCTGCCTCCTCTTTGGGCTCTGCGGGCTTTTCAAGCGGCTGCGCAATGTGCGCATGTTGTAGTTCCGCTGCGGGGCGTTTCTCTCTTCACTGCGCACATTGATGCAAAACCCGCAAACCGAGGCTGCTGCGGGTCGGGCTGCTGTTGTTGCGGTTCGGGGTCGTTAGAGCGGCGTTCGTGCGGGAGATGGAGGGTTTGGCGCTCTTTCTGCCCCAGTCTGCGCCTGTTTTTGCGCCGTTTGGGTTGCATGTAAAATGGAGGCTGGAGCAGGAGGAGGAGGAGGAAGAGGAGAAGGAGGAAGGCGCCATGACGCCTCATTGCGGCCGCAGGTTGAATAACCAGAACGAACCCTGACATGTTTCACTCCGCTGCTGGTTCCGAACCGGACCAGGTTCTGTCCGGTTCCGGTTTAGTCCCAGGCCAGCGAACCAGTCTGTAAAATATGTTCAGCTGATTGTGGGCCTTTGGCCTTTGACCTCTGACCTTGTGCCAAACTGGTACCAACACAGAACTGGACCTTTAGAGACAAACCAGTCTGACTGGAGACCCAGGAAGGTTCTGATGGGAACAAAAACTGTCTAGGGCGGCTCTCTGCCCAGGACGGCTCTCTGCCCAGGGCGGCTCTCTGCCCAGGGCGGCTCTCTGCCCAGGGCGGCTCTCTTCCCAGGGCGGCTCTCTGCCCAGGACGGCTCTCTGCCCAGGGCGGCTCTCTGCCCAGGGCGGCTCTCTGCCCAGGGCGGCTCTCTGCCCAGGGCGGCTCTCTTCCCAGGGCGGCTCTCTTCCCAGGGCGGCTCTCTGCCCAGGGCGGCTCTCTTCCCAGGACGGCTCTCTTCCCAGGACGGCTCTCTTCCCAGGGCGGCTCTCTGCCCAGGACGGCTCTCTTCCCAGGGCGGCTCTCTTCCCAGGGCGGCTCTCTGCCCAGGACGGCTCTCTGCCCAGGGCGGCTCTCTGCCCAGGGCGGCTCTCTGCCCAGGGCGGCTCTCTGCCCAGGGCGGCTCTCTGCCCAGGGCGGCTCTCTGCCCAGGGCGGCTCTCTTCCCAGGGCGGCTCTCTTCCCAGGACGGCTCTCTGCCCAGGGCGGCAGGGCCTTGGGGCTCCAAGAACAGTAGAACCCAAACATGCAGTCAGTGTGGGGGAGGACGCCCCCTGGTGGAGGCTGCTGTCTGTAACCAGGGAAACACAACATGGAAGAAAATCAGAGACATGAAAATATTAATTGGGTCTCAAAGGTTTAGTCTTTCAACGGCAGATATAATAAATTAAATTAAATACTGTGTTGTTGTAGCATCTTAGCATTAGCTTTAGCTAACATTTTAGCTAAAGCAGCTAGCTAGCAGCTAACAACTAGCTAGTGGCTAACAACTAGCTAGCAGCTAATAGCTAGCGGCTAACAACTAGCTAGGAGCTAACAGCTAGCTAGTGGCTAACAACTAGCTAGCTGCTAACAACTAGCTCCTCCATTCAGCTGCTGTTGCTCCTCCTGCGCTGTGGACTGAACCATTGTTCTAATAATAACTAAACCTGTTTTCTTAGTTTCTTAGATGAAAGTTTCTTTCTTTCTTTTGCCGTTTGGTTTAAATTCAAGGGTTTCCTTCATGACTCCTTTGGTCCGGTCCGGTCCGGTTCATCAGCACATAATGATGGACGGCGCCGGCTCCTTTTTCTGTTTCTGCAAATACAAACTGGATGTCGGCCCTGATCTGGGTCAGAACCAGAACCAGCCTGGTGAAAAACCTGGTGACCCGGTTCTGATGGGACAGACCATCATTCCTCCACTGAACAGTTACTCTGAGTTTGTTGTGATCTGATTTGTTCATGACCTTTGACCTGGGAGTAGAGGCCTGCAGACACAGAGATGGAAGTCATTTCTCTGACCTTCCTGTTCTGACCTCTGACCTCTGCTGGGACATCCACTCCTTGGAAGATTGGCAGCTGTTTGGGGTATTGGATGGCTTGGAGATGACCTTTGACCCTTCCTGTAGACTTTGTGCTCCAGGAAGCGATTCTTTGGATCAGCGCAGCTTTGGTTCAAACATCAGTTAAACTACAGCAATGCATTCTGGGTAAAGAATAAATGTCATTTGCTTGTAAACAGGCATTTCAAAATAGGAACATCTAGAAAACCTGAACACAGATGTTGAGATTTTCTCAACTAAAAACAAGTAAATTAGCGCTTTATAAATGTCCTGCTTAGAGGAAGCTAAGTGTTAGCAACGAAGCTAAGTGTTAGCAACAAAGCTAACGCGTTGAAGTTCTTCTTTACTTCATTAATAACTTTATTGATGCAGCACATTTTGAGCAACAGGGCCGTTCAAAGTGGGCTGAATGAAATAAGTTAAAGCTCAAAGCTAAACGTTAGCTCCACTGCTAGTGTCTGCATGATGCTGGTTGGTTCTGGAAAACCTCTGGAACCAGAACCAGAAATCAGACACAGGGCATTTATTTTTGGGTGCCAGAGTAAAGAGGCTGAATGCTGTGTGATCTGTGTCTTCGCCAGGCCCGACTTCGGCGCCGCTCATCATGACTAAAGAGGAAAACGTGCAGGAGCAGGAGAAGGAGAGGCAGGACCACGAGGAGCAGGAGGAGGCCCGGGTTCAGAGGGAGGAGGACGAGGAGCTGACCGAGGAAGAGGAGGAATATGAGGTAGAGGAGGAGAGGACAGAGGTGGAGAACGAGGAGCAGGATGAGCGAGAGGAGCAGGAGGAAGAGGAGGCTCCTCCAGATGAACCAGCGGCTGAGCCGGTTCCTGAGATCCAGAGTCCGGTTCAGGAGCCGGCCCGCCGGGCCATGGTCCACCCGTCGGCCCAGGCACCGCTGCCCAAAGACTACGGTACGTCGGACCTCCTTAAACCAGCACACAATGCTGGAGACACTACTGGGTCGGGAAGGGGACCGGTTCTGATCCGCTGACGGTTCTGACTCTGATTTATTGATTGGGTCGACCCGGGAGATGCCACAGAGTCAAAAATATTAACCAATCATGAACTTGGTTGGTTCTGAGTCTGAACCAGAACCCACCAAAGGAAGTTCTGTGAAAAACTCATCGCTGCTGCCCCCACGCCTTCCTGGCCGGTACTGCAGCCGATCAATGTTTGCCGTATTTCCACCAGATGTTATCAGAGTTATGATTGGTTGATGATCTGATGATCTTTTGTTGGTGCAGCGGTGCCTCAAACTCACAAGACGAGATTTTAAAATTACTACAAAAATCAAATTTATGCGCAAAAATAATTTCCTGTGTTTTTACAGATTTTGCCACAACTGGTCTTTCTTTGTCTGATTCCGTGAATCTGTCCAGGCCTCAGGACTGAACTTTAACTATGCCCCGTTGGCTTTTGAACATTTGCATTGAGCTTCCATGACGTTGGCGCAGTGTGTTTGAAAACGGGTGATGGGAAAATGCTGGTGCAGAGGAACCTGTTCTGCAGGGCCCCTTCAGAGTTTGATGACCAGGCAGGCTAACAGCGCTTTAGCTTCACTTATCGTGAAGTTAATTACCATAAACCAGGTCATGTTGGTAGCATACGCCGTGAAGTCAATCCCGCCGTCGGCCATTTTGACGATGCTTTCTGAAGTTCTCATGTATCGTCCGTCACTAGGGTCACTTTAACATTCCTTCTGTTAGCAACAGGCTAGCAGCTAGCGAGACAGCAGTCACCTCAACGAGGGATTTGTCGATGCTTTATGTTCTAGTTGCTCCTCTGGTCTTCAGTGTGAAGCAGGAAGAGCAGAAGAACCGGCAGCGTCAGTCCGACCCAACCAGTCGTCATGATCCACTGCCAGGAGCTCAACCGGAGCAGAACTCCTTAGGCCCAGCGATGCCCACTCTTTCAGAGTGCAGGGGCCCCAGAGTGGGTGGGCTCCACAGTGGGCCCCAGAGTGGGTCCCAGAATGGGCCCCACGGTGGGCCCCAGAGTAGGTGGGTCTCAGAGTGGGTGGGCCCCACTGTGGGTCCCAGAGTAGGTGGGTCTCAGAGTGGGTGGGTCTCACAGTGGGCCCCAGAGTAGGTGGGTCTCAGAGTAGGTGGGTCTCAGAGTGGGTGGGTCTCACAGTGGGCCCCAGAGTAGGTGGGTCTCAGAGTGCGTGGGTCTCAGAGTGGGTGGGTCCCAGAGTGGGCCCCAGAGTAGGTGGGTCTCAGAGTGCGTGGGTCTCAGAGTGCGTGGGTCTCAGAGTGGGTGGGCCCCACAGTGGGCCCCAGAGTGGGCCCCAGAATGGGCCCCAGAGTAGGTGGGTCTCAGAGTGGGTGGGTCTCACAGTGGGCCCCAGAGTAGGTGGGTCTCAGAGTGGGTGGGTCCCAGAGTGGGTGGGTCCCAGAGTGGGTGGGTCCCAGAGTGGGTGGGTCCCAGAGTGGGTGGGTCCCAGAGTGGGTGGGTCCCAGAGTGGGTGGGTCCCAGAGTAGGTGGGTCCCAGAGTGCGTGGGTCTCAGAGTGCGTGGGTCCCAGAGTGGGTGGGTCTCAGAGTGGGTGGGCCCCACAGTGGGCCCCAGAGTGGGCCCCAGAATGGGCCCCAGAGTAGGTGGGTCTCAGAGTGGGTGGGTCTCACAGTGGGCCCCAGAGTAGGTGGGTCTCAGAGTGGGTGGGTCCCAGAGTGGGTGGGTCCCAGAGTGGGTGGGTCCCAGAGTGGGTGGGTCCCAGAGTGCGTGGGTCCCAGAGTAGGTGGGTCCCAGAGTGCGTGGGTCTCAGAGTGCGTGGGTCCCAGAGTAGGTGGGTCTCAGAGTGGGTGGGCCCCACTGTGGGTCCCAGAGTGGGCCCCAGAATGGGCCCCACGGTGGGCCCCAGAGTGCGTGGGTCTCAGAGTGGGTGGGTCTCAGAGTGCGTGGGTCCCAGAGTAGGTGGGTCTCAGAGTGGGTGGGTCCCAGAGTGCGTGGGTCCCAGAGTGCGTGGGTCCCAGAGTGGGTGGGTCTCAGAGTGCGTGGGTCTCAGAGTGCGTGGGTCTCAGAGTGGGTGGGTCCCAGAGTGGGTGGGTCTTAACGAGCCTCATTGGATCCAGGCGTTAAACCAGGGAGAGACTAAAACATGCAGGATGCAATCAGCCCTCCAGGTCCCGATCCGGTCTCCCGATCCGGTCTCCCGATCCGGTCTCTGGGTTCTGATCCCGACTCCTCCCTCTGTTAACTCTGCAGCCTTCACCTTCTTTGACCCAAATGACCCAGCGTGTCAGGAGATCCTGGCTGACCCGCGGACCTCCATCCCCGAGCTCTTCGCCATCGTCCGCCAGTGGGTCCCGCAGGTGCAGCACAAGATTGACGTCATCGGAAACGAGGTGAGGACAAACGGTCAGAACCGCAGGAGTTGAGCTGGTGTAGCATGGCAGCTATTACACTGAAACACCTTTCATCTTTATTTCACTGCAATTAAATAACACAAAGAAGTGAATTTGTGAATGAAGTGGTCCTGGATTCGGAGTAAGAACCAAAACATCCTCACTTCTCAAATCAGAACTGACAAGCTCTGATTTTGGTACTTTGTGTCTGAAGGGGCTGGAAGGAGTTAAAATGATAAGGTGAGTCGGCTGATTCTGAAACAGAACCCAGGTTCTGCTGATGAGGCCCAGACAGCAGCCAGACAAAATGGCCGAGGTTTGGGTCTCACCAGACACAAGCGTGACTCAGCAGGACGAAACATGACTTTGCATGACTTTTGCAGTCTTTGACTATCTTTTGTATTTTGAGTTAATTTCAGTTTCTTCCATAAAAATCTCCTGACTCTCCATCCTTTGTGCATCTGTCTGCTTTGAAATGTCAGAATTCCTGCAAATTCCCAGCTTCAGTTCTTGTGAATGTCAGGTGTCTTCAGGTGTCGTCCCAGTCAGCAGGACGCGACTAACTCAGTGTTGGTGTCTCCCAGATCCTGAAGCGCGGTTGCCACGTGAACGACCGAGACGGGTTGACCGACATGACGCTGCTTCACTACAGCTGTAAGGCTGGAGCTCATGGAGTCGGTGAGTCATTCTTCAGACCTTCATCGGTCTTGTTCCGTGGGCATGAAGGGACTGCTGCTAGAGACCCAGAATGACCCCCCGGGGTCCCGCAGGCCAGAGGGGACGCGTTAAGAGTCTCAGGTCTCACCTCCAGTCACAGAAGATCAGAAACTGATCCGAGTCCTCAGAGTAGAAAACAAGATCATGAAGCAAACCAGACACAGTGTTTTCTTGCATGATTGAATTTCCAATCCAATGTTAGGACCATTGTGCAGTAATGTGAGTAAAAGCTTCCCCCGGAGGCGGCGTCCTCCACCAGAGCGGGTTTCAGTTGGACCTCCCTGTGTCCAGGCGACCCGGCGGCGGCGCTGCGGCTCACCAGTCAGCTGATGTCGTCGGGTGCCGATGTGAGTCTGCGGAGCCGTTGGACCAACATGAACGCGCTGCACTACGCTGCCTACTTTGACGTCCCAGAGCTGATCCGAGTCCTGCTCAAAGCCGCCAAACCCAGAGGTGAGTGTGAGCCGTCCCACCAGAACCTCGCTCACCGAGAGTCCAGGACGTCAGGTCAGCTTCTTCTTCTCTTCTCTTCAGTGCTGAACTCCACATGCAGTGACTTCCACTACGGCACGGCTCTCCACATCGCCGCCTCCAACCTCTGCCTGAGTGCGGTGAAATGTCTGCTGGAGCACGGCGCCAACCCCACCGTCAGGGTAAACACCGACTCACCTTCCCTCCTCCGACGGCTTCCTGCAGAGCGGCGGCTCAGAGCGTGGTTTGTTTCTGCAGAATGATAAGGGCCAGGTTCCAGCTGAGGTGGTTCCGGACCCGATGGACATGAGCCTGGACAAAGCCGAGGCGGCCATGGTGGCCAAAGACCTGAAGCAGCTGCTGCTGGACGCCGTGCCGCTCAGCTGTAACCTCCCCAAGGCAACGCTGCCCAACTACGACAACATTCCCGGAAACCTGATGCTGGTGGCGCTGGGGCTGAAGCTGGGTGACCGGGTGGTTCTGGACGACCTGAAGGTAGTCCCACACCGGTTCCTTATTTCCGCCTCCATCAGCCACGTTGAGGTTCACTCATTCCAGAACCCTTTTGTCTCCACCTCAGACCGGAACCCTGCGGTTCTGTGGAACCACGGAGTTCGCCAGCGGTCAGTGGGTCGGGGTGGAGCTGGACGAGCCAGAAGGGAAGAACGACGGCAGCGTGGGCGGAGTCCGCTACTTCATCTGTCCTCCGAAGCTTGGTAAGCGGCGAGCTTCCTGGACCCGGTTCTGGTTCTAATGGATCAGCACTCTTCATGTTTTCATCTGTTTGGACCGTCAGGTATTTTTGCTCCGGTTTCAAAGATTTCCAAAGCTGTGGATCCGACTCCGTCCTCGGTTACCTCTACCCCCAGAACCCCCCGCATGGACCTGGCCTCCCGCCTGGCTGGGAGAACCAAGAAGGAGAAGAAGGAGAAGGACAAAGGTGAGGTACCAGCTGGTCTAACTGGGTTCTGGTTCTGATGGAGAGTTGACTGAGTTGGTTGGTTTGTTCTCAGCCCAAAAGAAGAAGACGTCCGTGGCTAGTCTGGACCCGGAGGGGACAAACGTGGAGGTGGGGGACCAGGTTCTGGTGGCGGGTCAGAAACTCGGCACCGTTCGCTTCTACGGGAAGACGGACTTTGCTCCAGGTCAGTTCTGGTTCTGGACCAACCAGAACACTGAAGCAGAGGTGCAGATGAAGTGAAGAGGAGGTGATGTTCTGGTCTGACCCGGTCTCTCTGGCCTCCCTCAGGGTTCTGGTTTGGTGTGGAGTTGGACCAGCCCACTGGGAAACACGACGGCTCCGTGTTCGGGGTCCGATACTTCAGCTGCCTGCCCAAATATGGAGTGTTTGCTCCGCCCTCCCGGGTCCAGAGGTAGGACTGCCTGACAGAACCGATGTTTCCCGTTGTAATAAGGCGGGCCTGGTTCTGGAGCGTGAAAGTGACGGTTTGGGTCGTTGTTGGTTGTTCAGGATCGGAGGACCTAAAGAAGGCTCCCAGAACGACGGCTCCATGGTGAAGAAGGTTCATCAAGTCTCCGGTAAGTTCTGCTCAGATTGCCAGAAAGAGGAAAGTTCTGGTCCGACTTGAGTGAACAGAACCTGACCCGTTTGTTTCCCGGCAGTGTCACAGCCAAAAAGAAACTTCCACACCATGAGATCTCCTAAAGATCTGACCTCCGAAAGCTCCATATCCAGGTGAGAAGTGGTCTGACCAACATGGGTCAAAGGTCATTTCTGGGTCAGCAGGTTATCGTCTCAGAACCGTTACGGTTTGATCGGATCCAGCTGTTTGGTGCAGCTTTAATTTGAAATGGAAATGGTTTTGAAGCTATGTGTTATTGGAACCGGGTTCTGTCGGAACCGCAGAACCCGGATGGATGAACTAGAACCTCTCCTCTCTGCGCTGCAGGTTGCTGTTCTGCTGCTGGTTTCCATGGATGCTCCGCGCTGAGATGCAGTCCTAACCTCCGCACCGACCTCCACGTTCTCTCCATCGCTCCGTTCTCTCCATCGCTAACCCCAACCCTACCCTGCTGGTGAAGCCCCGCCCCCTGTCTTCTTCTTCTCCTGGTTTAGCCGTTCTATAGCAAAATCTATAGTGCCTTGTATTTGATTAACCGAGTCCAAGCTAAAGCTCTGAAATCCGCCCTGCCTCTCTGGCGCCACCTGGTGGCCTGGAACGGTCAGCGTGTGTTTCCGCCTCATGGTTCTGTTTTGCTGCAATCAGCTGGGAGGATGGCTTTGATCCGGTCGTTCAGAACCAGAGTCTGGCTCTGGACGGGTTTCCATTGTTAGGTGATGATATCAGACCCAGCCGGCTGCTGATTGGGTGAGATCCAGAACTTTGTTTACCCTCCATGTGTTCCTCTAATGTCCTCCATGTTTAACCAGGAAACAGGGTTGATCGTCTGCACTGCTCCGTTTTTACCTCAGCGTTTAGATTTTACAGATAAATTCAATTAAATCCCCAACAAGTTTCACACACCGCAGTAAAAAATCATTTCATAATCAAAATGATTTTAGAATCTTAAAGACGGTCAGAATAAAAAACGAAATGCAGACTTTGATCCATTGACAGCCTTTTACATAAACATTTTATTTATGCTTGTTTTTATATTTCAGAATGTTTAGCAAAATTAAAATGATGCTGCTTTATAATAAGATATTTATATCATGCCTCAGTAAATACCAGAAGGTTCTCAATGAAATGCTTCATTTTAGTTCTGGTTCATCAAAGTCACTTTTTATTTTTACTGCTTGAACATTTGGCCTCAGATCTCACCGTATGCAGACGACTCGCTGCTTTTCCTCTGTTCTTTTGATGCTCACAGACCTTTACAACCTGAAGTTGATCCACACAGTGCTAATTTTTCCTGTTTCTTTTCCACCCAAACCAGATGTTTCTCCAGATGCAACTTGTGATGCTAGTGATGTAAAAGCTAGCGCTACACAGACTCTGGATCTGCTAACTCTGTTGTCTCAGCTAAGCGTTGCTGTTTGTGGGCCACAGTGATAGTGGAAATTTGTCTTTGTACAGTAAACGTGGAGTTACAGTTCACTGTCAGCTTTGTAAACGTGGACTTTCCCTGGTTTGGCCACCAGGTGTCACTATAATCCCCTTTTAGCCTGAATTCTTTGCATAACTGTTTATTTGCAGCTTATAACCGGTTCGGACTGGTTCAAACCGGTTCGGTCTGGTTCAAACCGGTTCGGACTGGTTTGGACCAGTTTGGACTGGTTCAAACCGGTTCGGACTGGTTTGGACTGGTTTCGGACTGGTTTGGACCAGTTTGGACTGGTTCAAACCGGTTCGGACTGGTTCAAACCGGTTCGGACTGGTTTGGACCAGTTTGGACTGGTTCAAACCGGTTCGGACTGGTTTGGACCAGTTCGGACCAGTTCGGTTCTGTAACTACCAGCTGTTAACTTCACTTCCTTGCTGTCAGGTTTTAAAAATACTCATTTCAACATTTTCAAACAGAATTTGCTTCATTAACAACCAACAGGTTCATTTGTCTCGGATGTTATAAAAAACCTTCCAGTGATGGATTCAGTTTTATATCTGTAAATATTGAAACTGAACCAGCAGGAAAGTAAAGCTATCCTTACAGGAACTAACTCAGCTCTGGTTGTTTGGTTGAGTCTTAATGATCTACAGTGTATAGCTTATATTTTGATAACTTCACTAAGTGTCCCTTTTGTTTTGGTATTTTATGGGTCGTGTGTTCGGTTCCAGCCGGTGTGAGTGGGTCGGACCAGTTGGATAAACTCACTGCATGCTCTCTGTCTGTAACCTCCCTCAGTATTTTCTGATTGTTGCGTTTTCAGACTGTATCTTCCTCTCATCAGCATGAAAATGCTTCAAATATTAATAACTATCAATATAATAAAGATTTGATGTTTTTCTAATGTTTCTGTGTTTGCTGGTCTTCACTGACATCAGATTAATGTTATAATCACCATTAAAAGGCCGAATCGTTTCTATCAGTGGTGGGACCTGCTAGCTAAAACATTAGCCAGGCTAATCCTAAAGAGCTAATCCTGCTAATGCTGCAGTGATTCATGGTATTGAGAGGAAGCTAATGCTACAGTGCTAACTTCAACCATGATCATTCTGGAAGATGACACTTTGTTCATGGAAATGTTTTGAAAATTACATTATTAAATGAAAATGTTTCGCTTGGAACAGAAGAATGAGACTTTAGTGACACAGAACTTTGATGTGTTCACTTCTTCAGTTATTTACAAAAACCTGCAACATAAAACCAATTTTCAGATTTTTTTTTATTTTCAACTACATATAGGACATAAAGCCATTAAAAACAAGTTTACATTAATCAATCAGAGATGAATCAAAACCAGTACCGGGTTGACCTGCAGAGATTCCATGTGGCCCACAGGAGGCGACAAAGTTCAGGTGATTTCCTGAAAACCAAAAACAATAAAATGTGTATTTAAAATGTTTACGCTGAAAACAGCTTCATATCAAAGGCTGAATCATGTGACCTCTGTGATGTCATAGCGACAGAACTGCACATGCTCAGACAGTGAACACAAACCCAATCTACAAGCTGAGTGAGCTCATCTGACCTTTGACCTCTGATCAATCAGAGGCTGCTGTTTGAACTTCCTCTCATCTCCTGGATCCACCTTAAATCTGGTCCAGTTCAAACAACAGAACATTTAAGGTGGTAGTTTTTATTTTCCAGTTTGTTATTGAACCAGAAAAACATGAAAAATGTTTCAGTTTCTTGTTTTTCTAGATTAATAACTTCAGGATTTATGTGGTTTGTATCCAGAATGCAGACGAGTAAAACGTTTTATAAATTAATTATTGATGTTTTTTTAATAATAGTTATTCTAATCAGAATGAAGCTTCATCAGGCTCCTTTTTATAGCATAATAACCATTTTATGAATATAATAATGTGCTGACATGTTATGTATTTACCAGGTTTTACACACAAAGAATCTAATATTTCATCCAAGTTGTTGTGGAAATGAGTTTATTAGAAATTCAGAACATGGAGAATCTGGTTCTGATGCCACAGGAAACCCAAATGGTTCACCAGCATGTCACATGATCAGCACATGTTAACTTGTAGTCATTTTCCACCACACTGATTCAACTGCCCTTATATGAAAAAGTCACATTTATTTGATAAAATTCATAAAAAAAATTTAATCAAATATTTCAACATAAAATAAACTATTTTAAAATCACAGTGAAAATGAATTGAAGGTTGAAGAAAACAACATTATTTATAGTTAAAATTCACCAGAAGCAGAACCAGATTCTTCATGTTTTGACTGTAAGATGGGTTCCTTTCGCCGCTGCAGTGAGCCTGTTTGGCCTGCAGGGGGCAGAGCAGACTGGTGGAGCCAGTCAGTAATCTCTCACCATCATCCATTCTGCTGACGAGCACTGATGCTAACATGAGTGTGTGAGGGTATGGATGTTTCCATGCACATATTTATGTGAACCCAGATAAAATGGAAAATTAATTAACGTATGTTTATTTACTATTATTTGTTTTAATAACGAGCCGCGTTTATGGGGTTAGAGTTCATCAGTTTCTTCCTTCTTTGTCTGGGTCTCTCACACACACACACACACACACACACACACACACACACACACACACACACACACACACACACACACACACACACACACACACCCACACACACACACACACACACACACACACACACCCCCACACACACACACACACCGCCACTCCACTCGAGTGTCACAAGGCAATTAGGTGCAGCGCGTGCAGGAGGATGATTGGTGGCTTTGAGGAGCAAGAGGCGCTCTGATTGGCCGGTTTGTGTGAAAACAGGAGTAGTGATTGGCCGGCAGGCTGAAAGCGGCCACGACAGAGAGGTCAGGGGGTCATAGGGTCTGACTGGAGACCTGCAGGTCATTTACCAGCTCAGTAAATGATCACTTTACAATTTCTTAGCTAAGCATGCTAAACTGTTACAAAGTGAGAAAAAAATGCTAATACACTAATCTAAGGATTAGCTCCACTGTTAGCGCTGCTTCAGCCATATTGTGTCTCTGTCCAGCAGTAAGACAATGTCCTCCAGGGTTTCTGACAATATAATAAATAAATACATTTTGGGCCAAATAAAGTAGATAAAATGTAAAAGACTGAACACTGACAGTAAAAATAAATATGAATTTACTGTAACAGTTTTTCTCCCTCAGAACCAGAATAATATTTACATTTTTGGAGATTCATTAAATCATTTATGCTGAGTTAGAATCATGATGAAATAGTAAAAAAATATATTTATTTCTTCAGACTGAAGGTCCAAAGGATGAAGGTGATGGTTCCACCAACTGAACCAAGCTACAATAAAATGAAGCTACAACAATGCTATGCTAAGTAAAGCTATACTGTAGTAAAGCTATGCTACATTAAAGCTGAGCTAAAGTAGAGTGATGCTACATTGAAGCTATGCTACATTGAAGCTGTACAGTCAGTGGACACACCTGAGCCTCTGGAGCTCTGTGTTTGCTGAAGGTTTATGATTAACTCTGAGGTTATAATGATGCATTATGGGTATGAGTCAACAGAACCGCTTGATCCTCAGATAAAATATTAATGTCTTCCTGTTTGCTTTCCTGGACTTCCTGTTTGCATGGAGCTGAACAGCTTTAGGCCGCGTTCCATTCAGAACCAAAGCAAAAGCAGAACAATAACAGAACCAAGCAAACACTCCATTTTGCTGAGATCCATCACGAAATCAGCAATAATCATCTAAAATATTGATCAAACCTGCTGTCATTAAAGATCCTGGAGTTTTTTTCCTGGATTTAAAGGAATCAGGTTTTCGGCTGCTTCCAGTTTTCTGGAAGTTTGTCCAGATCTGTGTCACATAGAATCTGAACGCTGCTTGGCTGTGGACCAGAAACGGGACGCGGCAGCAGCTCCGTGATGCAGATGAGCTGCAGCAGGTGTGTGCGTGAGGGGGCGGGGTTTGTGGTCTACCTGGACAGGTACCCTCGGGTTTCCTGCATCTGGGTTCTTTCAGCTGTTCGGTTCGGATGGTTCTGTTCAGCTGAGACCTTCAGACGGACCGGCTTCCCGCTGTGAGCTCACCCAGCAGGTAAGCCCTGATGAGGTCACTTCCGCCTCCTTCTCACCTGTTCGGCTCACAGTTTGGACCTTTGGACGCTCCGAACCTGCTGCTTGGTTCCGTGAAACCGCAGCAGTTCAGGAACCGGTTTCGGTTTGCGCGTGCGTGCGTGCGCCAAGTCTGACTCATGCATGGGCGCGTGCACGCGGCCATTCATGGACAGACAGACAGAGGAACCAGTGTGAGACAGAAACATGACCTGCTCTTCCTCTCTAGGAAAACATCATCATCATCAGGTTTTTGACCTGAATAAAGTAAGTTAAACTGTAATAAACTAAAAATAAAACTTGTGCAGGTTCAAAACTGGCCGAAATGATCAAATATTACAAAACAATCACATAATTAAACGGGAAGATTTCTGAAGAAATTTAAATGGGCCGTGCCAAAGTTTGCCCTTTGGTTGGAAGCAGCGTTCACATGCTAAAGATTAGCATCAATGCTATGCTTAGCTAGCAATTACACAATAGCATGTTGTCTGTCAGTTTGCTAAACATGGCTAATAAGTAAGACAAATTGGGAAAAGTGTTTTTTTTTAAGTCTAATGCCTGATGCAGGGCAGTGAGATGCTAATGTTAACATCAGGTTAGTGCTAATGTCACTAACCTGAGAGAAAAACATAATAATGGCTAATATTTTCGGTGCACTAACCTGAGAGGGATATTGAGGCTTTTATTTTGAAATTTTCAGTAAGTCTGATTTTAAAGGGCTACACTAACCCTGTAAATAACAGTGGTTGGTTGGGGCAGTTTTATAATGCTCATTGTAGTTCTGACATTCAGCTCAGCCACAGTGATAAGTTTTTGTAGTCCTAATCAGCCGCTCTGCTCTGCACTCCGTTGCAGCCAGTTTGACTAAACGAAGCAGTCGGAACAATTCCTTCCCGTTCGGGAACCGTGATTCGTATCTGAAGAAGGGCCATCTATCTCCGACGATTCATGACTGTACCTCACTCACAGTGATGAGACAAAGATGGTGTGCTCAGACATTTTTGAGAAAAGGATGGAGATGAATGGCTGAGAGCGTGATCTAACTCTAACCCTGTCATTTCAGCTCAGGGCTGATCAATACATCAATCAGGTTTTGAGTCTCTGCAGCAGGTGACAAACTGAAGGCCAACAGGAAGCTGAGAGCAGAACTTCCTCTGACTGGCTTATCAAAATATTCACTAACAACCAAAACGTTTGTAGCTTCATTTATGAATAATATTTTTTTTAAAATAAACAAAATGTATTAAGATTAATGTTCTCAGTAATTATTGTTTCAACAAAGTGTTGCACAATTTATATCCATTTACAAAATAAAAGTGACTGAAAGACCAACTGACAGCAGATCAGGAGTTTAAAGGAGCCACTCAGCTGCCGCTGAGTTCATGAGAGGCTCATTGATAATCAATAACTAAATATCAAGTCTGGAAACCTGATATCATAACCAACTGAATGTTTTTAAAGAGACATGGAGAGTAAAAGGTGTGATGGTTCTGAGTTGATCACCTGTTCAGGTTGTTTTACCTTGTTGACCTTTGCTGACCTTTGCTGTGGTTCATCACAGAGTTTCTGAACGATCAATAAACGATAAACTTGGACTGATGACCTCGTTCGTTTGCAGTAAACGTCAAACATCAATAGGACAAATATATTGATTAGGTTTTAACAAATGGTTTCTGCCACCATGATTATGTGAAAGGAAATGATTTAAATCCCAGATTCAGAAGATTTGCCTTTAACAGAGCTCTTTGGTTCCTCCTATCAGTCTGCAGTTTCTCATACTGAGGTCAAAGTTCAGATCCACCAGAACTGACTGACAGCTGCTGACCTCAGGTTTCCAACCAGCTTGTGACTGAGAAACCAGTAACCTACTGAAACCAGTAACCTACTGAAACCAGTAACCTGCTGAAACCAGTAACCTGCTGAAACCAGTAACCTGCTGAAACCAGTAACCTACTGAAACCAGTAACCTGCTGAAACCAGTAACCTATTGAAACCAGTAACCTACTGAAACCAGTAACCTATTGAAACCAGTAACCTACTGAAACCAGTAACCTACTGAAACCAGTAACCTGCTGAAACCAGTAACCTATTGAAACCAGTAACCTGCTGAAACCAGTAACCTGCTGAAACCAGTAACCTATTGAAACCAGTAACCTACTGAAACCACTAACCTGCTGAAACCAGTAACTTGTTGAAACCAGTAACCTACTGAAACCAGTAACCTATTGAAACCAGTAACCTATTGAAAGCAGTAACCTGTTGAAACCAGTAACCTGCTGAAACCAGTAACCTATTGAAACCAGTAACCTGCTGAAACCAGTAACCTATTGAAACCAGTAACCTATTGAAACCAGTAACCTGCTGAAACCAGTAACCTGCTGAAACCAGTAACCTATTGAAACCAGTAACCTACTGAAACCAGTAACCTATTGAAACCAGTGACCTATTGAAACCAGTGACCTATTGAAACCAGTAACCTGCTGAAACCAGTAACGTGCTGAAACCAGTGACCTACTGAAACCACTAACCTATTGAAACCAGTAACCTGTTGAAACCAGCAACCTGCTGAAACCAGTAACCTACTGAAACCACTAACCTATTGAAACCAGTGACCTATTGAAACCAGTGACCTATTGAAACCAGTAACCTGCTGAAACCAGTAACGTGCTGAAACCAGTGACCTACTGAAACCACTAACCTATTGAAACCAGTAACCTGTTGAAACCAGCAACCTGCTGAAACCAGTAACCTATTGAAACCAGTAACCTGCTGAAACCAGTAACCTATTGAAACCAGTAACCTGCTGAAACCAGTGACCTACTGAAACCACTAACCTATTGAAACCAGTAACCTACTGAAACCTACTGAAACCAGTAACCTATTGAAACCAGTAACCTGCTGAAACCAGTAACCTGCTGAAACCGGTAACCTATTGAAACCAGTAACTTGCTGAAACCAGTAACCTATTGAAACCAGTAACCTGCTGAAACCAGTAACCTGCTGAAACCAGTAACCTACTGAAACCAGTAACCTATTGAAACCAGTAACCTATTGAAACCAGTAACCTGTTGAAACCAGTAACCTATTGAAACCAGTAACCTGCTGAAACCAGTAACCTGTTGAAACCAGTAACCTATTGAAACCAGTAACCTATTGAAACCAGTAACCTGTTGAAACCAGTAACCTATTGAAACCAGTAACCTGCTGAAACCAGTAACCTGTTGAAACCAGTAACCTATTGAAACCAGTAACCTATTGAAACCAGTAACCTGCTGAAACCAGTAACCTGTTGAAACCAGTAACCTACTGAAACCAGTAACCTATTGAAACCAGTAACCTACTGAAACCAGTAACCTATTGAAACCAGTAACCTATTGAAACCAGTAACCTATTGAAACCAGTAACCTGCTGAAACCAGTAACCTATTGAAACCAGTAACCTGCTGAAACCAGTAACCTGCTGAAACCAGTAACCTATTGAAACCAGTAACCTATTGAAACCAGTAACCTGTTGAAACCAGTAACCTATTGAAACCAGTAACCTGCTGAAACCAGTAACCTGTTGAAACCAGTAACCTATTGAAACCAGTAACCTATTGAAACCAGTAACCTGCTGAAACCAGTAACCTGTTGAAACCAGTAACCTGCTGAAACCAGTAACCTATTGAAACCAGTAACCTACTGAAACCAGTAACCTATTGAAACCAGTAACCTATTGAAACCAGTAACCTACTGAAACCAGTAACCTGTTGAAACCAGTAACCTATTGAAACCAGTAACCTATTGAAACCAGTAACCTACTGAAACCAGTAACCTGTTGAAACCAGTAACCTATTGAAACCAGTAACCTACTGAAACCAGTAACCTACTGAAACCAGTAACCTACTGAAACCAGTAACCTACTGAAACCAGTAACCTACTGAAACCAGTAACCTACTGAAACCAGTAACCTGTTGAAACCAGTAACCTGTTGAAACCAGTAACCTACTGAAACCAGTAACCTACTGAAACCAGTAACCTATTGAAACCAGTAACCTGCTGAAACCAGTAACCTATTGAAACCAGTAACCTGTTGAAACCAGTAACCTGCTGAAACCAGTAACCTATTGAAACCAGTAACCTATTGAAACCAGTAACCTGCTGAAACCAGTAACCTATTGAAACCAGTAACTTGCTGAAACCAGTAACCTATTGAAACCAGTAACCTATTGAAACCAGTAACCTGCTGAAACCAGTAACCTGCTGAAACCAGTAACCTGCTGAAACCAGTAACCTATTGAAACCAGTAACCTATTGAAACCAGTAACCTGTTGAAACCAGTAACCTATTGAAACCAGTAACCTGCTGAAACCAGTAACCTGTTGAAACCAGTAACCTATTGAAACCAGTAACCTATTGAAACCAGTAACCTGCTGAAACCAGTAACTTGTTGAAACCAGTAACCTACTGAAACCAGTAACCTATTGAAACCAGTAACCTACTGAAACCAGTAACCTATTGAAACCAGTAACCTATTGAAACCAGTAACCTACTGAAACCAGTAACCTGTTGAAACCAGTAACCTGCTGAAACCAGTAACCTATTGAAACCAGTAACCTACTGAAACCAGTAACCTGCTGAAACCAGCATCCTACTGAAACCAGTAACCTACTGAAACCAGTAACCTGTTGAAACCAGTAACCTACTGAAACCAGTAACCTGCTGAAACCAGTAACCTGTTGAAACCAGTAACCTACTGAAACCAGTAACCTGCTGAAACCAGTAACCTGCTGAAACCAGTAACCTACTGAAACCAGTAACCTGCTGAAACCAGTAACCTGTTGAAACCAGTAACCTGCTGAAACCAGTAACCTACTGAAACCAGTAACCTGCTGAAACCAGTAACCTATTGAAACCAGTAACCTACTGAAACCAGTAACCTGTTGAAACCAGTAACCTACTGAAACCAGTAACCTATTGAAACCAGTAACCTACTAAAACCAGTAACCTACTGAAACCAGTAACCTACTGAAACCAGTAACCTACTGAAACCAGTAACCTACTGAAACCAGTAACCTGTTGAAACCAGTAACCTACTGAAACCAGTAACCTGCTGAAACCAGTAACCTGTTGAAACCAGTAACCTGTTGAAACCAGTAACCTGCTGAAACCAGTAACCTACTGAAACCAGTAACCTACTGAAACCAGTAACCTGCTGAAACCAGTAACCTGTTGAAACCAGTAACCTGCTGAAACCAGTAACCTACTGAAACCAGTAACCTACTGAAACCAGTAACCTACTGAAACCAGTAACCTGCTGAAACCAGCATCCTACTGAAACCAGTAACCTACTGAAACCAGTAACCTGTTGAAACCAGTAACCTACTGAAACCAGTAACCTGCTGAAACCAGTAACCTGTTGAAACCAGTAACCTACTGAAACCAGTAACCTGCTGAAACCAGTAACCTGCTGAAACCAGTAACCTACTGAAACCAGTAACCTGCTGAAACCAGTAACCTGTTGAAACCAGTAACCTGCTGAAACCAGTAACCTACTGAAACCAGTAACCTGCTGAAACCAGTAACCTATTGAAACCAGTAACCTACTGAAACCAGTAACCTGTTGAAACCAGTAACCTGCTGAAACCAGTAACCTATTGAAACCAGTAACCTACTGAAACCAGTAACCTACTGAAACCAGTAACCTGCTGAAACCAGCATCCTACTGAAACCAGTAACCTACTGAAACCAGTAACCTGTTGAAACCAGTAACCTACTGAAACCAGTAACCTGCTGAAACCAGTAACCTACTGAAACCAGTAACCTGCTGAAACCAGTAACCTGTTGAAACCAGTAACCTGTTGAAACCAGTAACCTGCTGAAACCAGTAACCTACTGAAACCAGTAACCTACTGAAACCAGTAACCTGCTGAAACCAGTAACCTGTTGAAACCAGTAACCTGCTGAAACCAGTAACCTACTGAAACCAGTAACCTACTGAAACCAGTAACCTGCTGAAACCAGCAACCTACTGAAACCAGTAACCTACTGAAACCAGTAACCTGTTGAAACCAGTAACCTACTGAAACCAGTAACCTACTGAAACCAGTAACCTACTGAAACCAGTAACCTGTTGAAACCAGTAACCTATTGAAACCAGTAACCTATTGAAACCAGTAACCTATTGAAACCAGTAACCTACTGAAACCAGTAACCTGTTGAAACCAGTAACCTGCTGAAACCAGTAACCTATTGAAACCAGTAACCTACTGAAACCAGTAACCTACTGAAACCAGTAACCTGCTGAAACCAGTAACCTACTGAAACCAGTAACCTACTGAAACCAGTAACCTGTTGAAACCAGTAACCTACTGAAACCAGTAACCTGCTGAAACCAGTAATCTGTTGAAACCAGTAACCTGCTGAAACCAGTAACCTACTGAAACCAGTAACCTGCTGAAACCAGTAACCTACTGAAACCAGTAACCTGTTGAAACCAGTAACCTGCTGAAACCAGTAACCTACTGAAACCAGTAACCTGCTGAAACCAGTAACCTGTTGAAACCAGTAACCTGCTGAAACCAGTAACCTGTTGAAACCAGTAACCTGCTGAAACCAGTAACCTGCTGAAACCAGTAACCTGTTGAAACCAGTAACCTGCTGAAACCAGTAACCTGCTGAAACCAGTAACCTGCTGAAACCAGTAACCTACTGAAACCAGTAACCTACTGAAACCAGTAACCTGCTGAAACCAGCAACCTACTGAAACCAGTAACCTACTGAAACCAGTAACCTACTGAAACCAGTAACCTGTTGAAACCAGTAACCTATTGAAACCAGTAACCTACTGAAACCAGTAACCTGCTGAAACCAGCATCCTACTGAAACCAGTAACCTACTGAAACCAGTAACCTGTTGAAACCAGTAACCTACTGAAACCAGTAACCTGCTGAAACCAGTAACCTGTTGAAACCAGTAACCTACTGAAACCAGTAACCTGCTGAAACCAGTAACCTGCTGAAACCAGTAACCTACTGAAACCAGTAACCTGCTGAAAGTAACCTGTTGAAACCAGTAACCTGCTGAAACCAGTAACCTACTGAAACCAGTAACCTGCTGAAACCAGTAACCTATTGAAACCAGTAACCTACTGAAACCAGTAACCTGTTGAAACCAGTAACCTGCTGAAACCAGTAACCTATTGAAACCAGTAACCTACTGAAACCAGTAACCTACTGAAACCAGTAACCTGCTGAAACCAGCATCCTACTGAAACCAGTAACCTACTGAAACCAGTAACCTGTTGAAACCAGTAACCTACTGAAACCAGTAACCTGCTGAAACCAGTAACCTACTGAAACCAGTAACCTGCTGAAACCAGTAACCTGTTGAAACCAGTAACCTGTTGAAACCAGTAACCTGCTGAAACCAGTAACCTACTGAAACCTGTAACCTACTGAAACCAGTAACCTGCTGAAACCAGTAACCTGTTGAAACCAGTAACCTGCTGAAACCAGTAACCTACTGAAACCAGTAACCTACTGAAACCAGTAACCTGCTGAAACCAGTAACCTACTGAAACCAGTAACCTGCTGAACCAGTAACCTGTTGAAACCAGTAACCTACTGAAACCAGTAACCTACTGAAACCAGTAACCTACTGAAACCAGTAACCTGTTGAAACCAGTAACCTACTGAAACCAGTAACCTGCTGAAACCAGTAACCTATTGAAACCAGTAACCTATTGAAACCAGTAACCTACTGAAACCAGTAACCTGCTGAAACCAGTAACCTGCTGAAACCAGTAACCTGTTGAAACCAGTAACCTGCTGAAACCAGTAACCTACTGAAACCAGTAACCTGCTGAAACCAGTAACCTACTGAAACCAGTAACCTGCTGAAACCAGTAACCTGCTGAAGAACTGGATGTTGGTGTGAAATGTTTGGTCTCTGCTCTAGAAAAGCTTGAGAATATTTTCCGGGAGCCGTTCGCTGTGACATCATGACCGACTTCGATAGATCAAAGTCTGTGGTGGCTTCAAACTTCCACTTCATTTGGACGTTTTGCTGGTTTTCTTGCTGTTTCGTTCCCAATAAAGTAAAATCCCTGATGGCGAAATGGAGCCGCATGTTTTGATGTTCACCATACTGAAGATTAAATCTATCAATAAAGAGATAATCTATTGACGGAAGAACAATCGGGGCCTTGCATGCATTACAGGGAAGCAAAACTGATGCAATGCTGACAGCCACCAATAAAATAATCACAGAAAATGAGGAAAAACATTAAAAAATAACTCGAGTTCTAAAAAGCCATAAATATGAAAGGAGTGGAAGATGAAAATGTTGCTGATGATATTTATGGTCAGACAAAGGCTGAGCTGACATTTTTCTGACAAACTGTAATAAATTAGAGTTTTAGAAAGGACCGGAGTGAGCTGAAAGTCGGTCCTGGTTCTGGACCGTTTGGACTCTTATGAAGGTTCTGAGAAGATTCTGAATGATCTGATGTGAACAGAACCAAGGCTGGTTCTGTCCGCTAGCAGAACCCAGCTGGAGACCAGAACCAGAACCATGACGTTACCACCTGAACTCCAATCTAATGCTGATGGAACAAGTTTTCCAGCTTCTTTTCAGAGAAAATCCAAAGAATCAGAGGATTAATCTGCACATCAACTCTAAAGCCAGAACCATTGCTGAACCCAAACAGAACAAATACAGGAAAAATGACCCATTTTCAACTACTTCATTATAAAACCCTAGAAGAAATTATAAGTCAATGAAGTTCAAGCTCCTGCTGTCTGGATGTTCTAGATCTATAACTCTAGAACATTTCTTTCAGAAAGTCCTGCCTGTTATTGTTACTGATCTGATCCAAATAGTAACTCATCACTCACATCAGGTGTTTTTCCCCCAGGCTTTGAAACAGCAGTCATCAAACCACTGCTAAAAAAGAACAACCTGGACAAATCACTACTGCAGAATTACAGGCCGACCTTTGACCTTTGATTCATCAGCAAAGTTATTGAAAAAACTGTGGACAATTAAATAGTTTCCTCATGATGACCAACTGCTTTCACTCTTTCTAATCTGGTTTTTGTGCTCACCACAGCACGGAGACTGGCCTAGTCAAAGTATTCAATGATATCCATATAAATACGGCCTGTGGCAGAACCACAGTGCTGGTTCTGGTTCTGTTGGACCTCAGTGCAGCTTTTGACATATTACTGAATGGACTGGAGAGTTAGGTTGGACTCTCCGGTTCGATGATCGACTGGTTTGAATCCTACATAAAGAACAGGGATTTCTTTGTTTCAATTGGAAACTTCTCATCAAAGAGGTCAAAGGTCACATGTGGGGTACCCCAAGGTTCAGTCCTAGGACCCCTCTTATTTAATATTTATATTCTCCCACTAGCTCAGGTGATAACAGGAAATATTATTAACAACCATAACTATGCAGATGACACACAGCTCTACATTATGATGTCACCAGGTGACCTTTGACCCCATCCAATCACTGAATAAATGCTTAGAACAGATAAATGTGTGGATGTGCCAAAACTTTCTCCAACTGAACAAAAATAAAACTGAAGTCATTATTTTTGGACCTAAAGAGGAACGATCTAGAGCTATAGATCTGGAGTTATAGATCTAGAGCTATAGATCTATAGTTATAGATCTAGAGCTATAGATCTAGGGTTATAGATCTAGAGCTATAGATCTAGAGTTATAGATCTAGAGCTATAGATCTAGGGTTATAGATCTAGTTATAGATCTAGAGTTATAGATCTAGAGCTATAGATCTAGAGCTATAGATCTAGAGTTATAGATCTAGAGCTATAGATCTAGAGTTACAGATCTAGAGCTATAGATCTACAGTTATATATAGACCTTTAGATCTAGAGTTAATGCACAGCTTCAGTTATTACAACTAAAAACTAGCGATCAGCCCGAAACCTGGGAGTAGTGATGGACTCGGACTTGAACCTTGCGAGCCACATAAAGACAGTAACAAAGTCGGCCTTCTATCACCTGAAGAACATCTCCAGGATTAGAGGACTAATGTCTCAGCCAGATCTAGAGAAACTCATCCATGCGTTTATCTTTAGTCACATTGATTATTGTAACAGCGTCTTCACAGGCCTGTCCAACAAATCAATCCTCCAGCTGCAGCTGATCCAGAAGCTGCTGCTCCTGTTCTCACTAAAACCAGGAAGATAGAGACATAACAGCAGTTTTAAAGTCCCTCCACTGGCTCCCTGTAGCTCAAAGAATAGATTTTAAAATACTGTTGTTAGTTTATAAATCACTGAACGGTTTAGCACCACAATACATTAAAGATCTGCTGTTGTTGTATCAACCTTCCAGACTCTCAGGTTCTGGTTCTGGTTCTGCTCTGCATCCCCAGAACCAGAACCAAGAGAGGAGAAGCAGCTTTCAGCATCTATGCACCAAAAATCTGGAACAAACTTCCAGAAAACTGTAAAACAGCAGAAACCCTGACTTCCTTTAAATCTCAACTAAAAACCAGCTGATTAGAATTGTATTTGAAATGTAATATGTATGGATTTGATTTTGTGGATATGTATGTAATCTTTTTTTTTTTTTTGTGGGCAACGGGGCCCGGCGAATACCCGTGGTTAAACGGATGGCGGAGTCCGGCGGTAACAGGCGCTTAAATTCCGTGACAAAGAGAAGGGGGAAGAAAGGGAAAGAAAAAAAAACCCTGGTATTTTATTCTATGTTGCATGCCTTTGTGTTTTGTGTTTATGATGTAAAGCACCTTGAAATGCCTTGTAGCTGAAATGTGCTATACAAATAAAATTTGATTGATTGATTGATTGACCTGGTGACGTGCGCTGAGGCGATGAGGCACTGATGGAATAATCAGATTTATGATGTAGATCCCTGCATGTTATTGTTTACAGACATGAAGGGCAAAACGGCACGGCCAATCAAAAACTGCGTCACTCAAACTGGACATGGAGATATGATGGATTTCATGATCCACAGCAAACAGAAAAACCATTGAACTAAACCCGTCTCTGCAGGCTGGCTGCCATAGCAACTGACAACAATCAAACACAAATACACTGTAAAATATTTCCCACACAAAGAGCAGGACGTTCCGGCTGTTGCAGTACCGTATTTTCCAGACTATAAGTCGCAGCCAAACTATGAAAACAACTGCGACTTGTAGTCTGGAAAATACGGTACTTTGGTTTTAGGCTGAATGTTTATTTTGTGATTATCAATAAGTGATGAGGTAAGAGGAGAAAACTATAAATATATCGCTGCACTTTACTCTGTGGCTAGCTCTATAGCTAGCTCCAGAGCTAGCTCGCTGACTGGCTAGCTCCAGGGCTAGCTCTATAGCTAGCCCGCTGACTGGCTAGCTCCAGGGCTAGCTCTATAGCTAGCTCGCTGACTGGCTAGCTCCAGGGCTAGCTCTGTAGCTAGCTCGCTGACTGGCTAGCTGCAGGGCTAGCTCTATAGCTAGCTCCAGGGCTAGCTCGCTGACTGGCTAGCTCCAAGGCTAGCTCTATAGCTAGCTCCAGGGCTAGCTCGCTGACTGGCTAGCTGCAGGGCTAGCTCTATAGCTAGCTCGCTGACTGGCTAGCTCCAGGGCTTGCTCTATAGCTAGCTCCAGGGCTAGCTCGCTGACTGGCTAGCTGCAGGGCTAGCTCTATAGCTAGCTCGCTGACTGGCTAGCTCCAGGGCTAGCTCTGTAGCTAGCTCGCTGACTGGCTAGCTCCAAGGCTAGCTCTATAGCTAGCTCCAGGGCTAGCTCGCTGACTGGCTAGCTGCAGGGCTAGCTCTATAGCTCGCTGACTGGCTAGCTCCAGGGCTTGCTCTTAGCTAGCTCCAGGGCTAGCTCGCTGACTGGCTAGCTGCAGGGCTAGCTCTATAGCTAGCTCCAAGGCTAGCTCTATAGCTAGCTCCAGGGCTAGCTCGCTAACTGGCTAGCTGCAGGGCTAGCTCTATAGCTAGCTCGCTGACTGGCTAGCTCGGGGTTGCTGTCTCTTCCTCTGCAGTGTGGAGTCTCAGTGTCTGGGATCATGAGCGCCCCCTGCCATGCGGCCAGAGAACTGCCTCCTCCAGTCTGTTCCCTGGTTTCTGATCGCTGCTCAGCATGAAACACGTTACACACACAGATGGTGACAACAAACGCTGTACATGATATACATGAGCTAAATGATGGAAAATCAGTTGATATATGAAATGTTTTAACTATTTTATTGGCTCCGTTCAGACAGCAGCAGCTGCTCCATGGCAGCCAGTTCAGCGAGACGTTGACCCATCGGCTCACTGCTGCTGCTTTTCTGAGCATTTTCATGGGAAAATGAGAAAATTCAGGGATTTTGAAGACAAAATAATCAGAATTGGTTAAGCTACATGAAAAACTTTATAGTACAAACCACAGGGTGAAAATAGCAATATAAATCTTATCATTCATTATTTTTCCATGATTACAGATGAGGCTCTGCCTCCCCTGACCGCATGTTATTGCCGGTGACCCTCCGGGCTTCAGGAGGGTCAAAAGGTCAAACTGGAGAAAGTAGAGGACGGTTTGGACTCCATCCAGAACCAGAACCTGGTGCGAGCTGTGAAGCTCGGTGGTGGCAGTGTCATGGTTTGAGAATCACAAGATGTTACCAACTGAGGCTAAAGTGGAATGAAGCTCCTGGAATGGTCTAGTCAAAGCCCAGAGGCAGCCGTCTGCGGGTTGACTAGATCTTTACGTTTTTCCTGCTGGTGGTTTATCAGATTTTATTGATGACATTGATAAACATATTGACTTTGAATTAAGGATTCAGTTCTACAGTGTAAAACAGTCTACAGGGGTTAAATCCTACAATATGTAGGGTTTAACCCCTGACCTGGTTGCCATGGCAGCAGCTCATCAGTTTCAGACTCAAACTTGGAAACTCAGATTTAAAGACGTTGTGGTTGTTAGAATAAATTCAGGAACGCAGCCTGGTGAGGATGGAAATGGTTCTGTGTTTCAGTCACACA
>NW_026562380.1:0-120000 GCF_027474105.1 Poeciliopsis prolifica
TTATCACAACATAATGTTATCAAAGTGTGCACTTATTTTTTTACACAAACAACACACACACACACACACACACATATATATATATATATATATATATATATATATATATATATATATATATATATATATATATATATATATATATATATATATATATATATATATATATGTGCAACCTTTCTATGTGTTTCAATATGTGTGTAAATTAAAACACTAATAATAATAATAATGATAATACAGACCTTTGGGCACTTAAATAACTTAAAAACAACATAATATGTAGGAGAAAACATAAAATACACAGTACAGTACAATTTGCCCATTCACCAAAACTCACCAAACAGGATGTTTTCAGGCTTCAGATCCATGTGCAAAATTCCATGCGAGTTGAGTTCCTGAAGTCCAAGCAATAACTCCTCGCAGATTTTCAATCTCCACTGGTCAGTCAGGTTTTGTCGCTCGGAAAATCCTTATTCTCGATCAAGTCCTTGAGATTATACTCACAAAGAGGAGAGAGAAAATAGAGAAAGTTAGAGTCTTCCAACACAGCAAGGGGCTGCAACACATGTTTCATCTGTACTCTTTGAGAAGATAAATGGTTTGCAATTTTCATTTCGTTTTGGGCAACATGTTTGACAACTCTCTTCACTGCGACAGCACGGTCAGACAAGAGTCCTAAAAAGACTTCTGCTCCATTGCATCCATTTGCAATCTTGGTGTTCAGATTGTAGACAAGGTCATCAATTTTTAACACGTCAGGCTCAGTCTGCAGATTTTCCAGACAGCTCTTCCACCGGGATTCCTTTAATGTTGAGCAAAAAAAATCTCAATTAGTTGATAGAAAACCAATTAAATACATAGAACAAGCATGTACTATACTAGAAAAATTTATAGAATTTCTCCAGTGAATGTAGATGAAGAATGACACTGCCGAATGACAATCATTGTTTTGTCTGTGTAAATCACAGACAAAACATAATTGTTTTCTTTTATTGTTAGAAAATATTTCATTTTACTGTCTGTGTAGTTTTCCCTGGAGTTAATGTTTTTTTACAAAAATCTTTACCTTCTTTTCCATCTGCTCTTTCCCAGACGATGACGCGGGCTTCTAAAACAAATTACAATTACAGCATTAAATTAATTATGCAGGATTAAAACAATGGTTTGTTTAACCATGGACAATATTTAAAAATTTTACTTTGAATTTTGAGTTTTCAGATGTTTAAAGGAATTTGTGAAGGTTTGTATAGCACAAAAATCAAATATGAAGATATAATCTCTAAGATTTATGTTATTTGGAAAAACATGCTTTGAAGAAAATATAAATATATGTAAATAAAAGTTACATACCTGTCGCCATTCACAGTTGGGATCACCATAATCAAAGACCACTTCTTCCCCTGCATGTATTTTTGTGATAGCAAATGCACACAGATGTGGGTTTTTTTGCTCATCCAACACCTGTTGATCACAAAGGCACAAACACAAATTAATTTCAGTCACTTTTTTTTTTTTTTTAATGAAACAGATAATAAATTAACAAAGAGTGACTTCTGGCTATGATACTTACAATTTTAATTTTGCTGTTTGGTTTGACGTGGTCATCATTCATGAATCTTCCAAGTCTTGCTGTAGCTTTACTGCCGTCAATGCTAAAATAAAATAAAATAAATAAATAGACAAAATTACACTTATTCCTGGACTTAATTCATAGTTTGGAGGTTTATTTGTACTTACCAGTGGGTTTGTCCTTGGAATTTGTAAAAATACAAAAATGCTGCATCCACTTCTGAATACTGTTCAAACAGTTTCTCTCCCTCAGAGCCAGTGATGTGTCTTCCAACATATTCCAGCAAGAATTCTCCTGGCTCAATGCTTCTTGTAGCAAAAACTCCATGACCTGAAAAACATAACAAGGAATACATTTAGCTTCCCACATGCTCTGCAAGTGAATATTTTCAAACTGTTGAATTATGACCAGCTAATCCTTACATGAAAACACATAATGAAGATGATATGCACAGACTGCAGCAATAAATTAAATACACAGTTCATTGTCACATTCGAAGTAACACAAATGGGGTCCTTTAAAATAGTATTTACTTGAGGGTATTGAACAGAAAATGTTATATTCTCAAACAAAACATACCTTTGTCTTTGCTGATAAATTTCTTCTGAAATATGTCTTTGTCCGTATCAGAAGAAATGAAGTCCAAAGCTTCCTTTTCAGGACAAATTCTTCTGGGTCTCGTTTTGCTCATTTTGTCTGTGAAAAACGAAATATATATTATACATGGTAACTGTTTTTAAACAATTTGATTAAAAACGACTGTTTGTACAAAAGGCAACAAAAAACCGTGGTAGGATGAGTGAAATCATAAAAAGATTAAAGAGAAACTTGTAGTGTGGAACTTACCTGGTCTAAACTCAAACAAGATTAAAAAAAAAAAGCTCAAGATTGATTTTCTTCCTTCTGGAAATTGAAAAGCAGTCAGGCTTCCAAAGTCACCACAAACTGACACTCTGCATAGAGGACGGGAATATATACCCCTGTCTGGAATGCACTGTCAAAAGAGTGTTAATGGCTGCATTTGGTTTTAGATGGCTGTGGGGACTTAGTACCTATCACCTTTCAGAACAAAAGACAGTTAATGGCTGCATTTGGTTTTAGTTGGCTGTGGGGACTTAAAAACCAATCTGTAGATTTTACCAAATAAAATTGACGTAACAATCTGCACTGACTGTTTTGGGGTAAATTCAATTCCATATATTGAGTATAAAATAACTGAACAAAAAGTATGTGAAATACTTAAAGACATTGGATAAAATTTACCTCGTATTTATGTATGTATTCAACAGCTACAGAGTAGAGGTGAACAGGATGACCAATCACATGAGGATTTTCTTGTATCTTAACTCTTGTGTTTCTTCAGCCTCACACAACAGTGACTGAGCAAATCTGCATGTGTATTTATACACAACAAATGACAGAACTGCCTTGCTTATATGCAGAAAAAATAACTAAATTATTTAAAAAAAGAATAAAGTGCAGTACAACAGCGTCACACAACATTTCAATGAATGAACCTGTTTTATAACACACTAAACTAATGGCTTCAAATGTTCTTTCTGGATAATAAGTCAATGCAAACAACACTTTGAGAGGCGCCTTATTCTATTTTAAAAGCCACAAAACCCACACACACACTACAAGATTGTTTCTGCGTATGTACAGTATTAAACATCTGAATAAAGACAGATCAGAAAATCAACACTCTTTAGTTTTTGTGCTTGCACTCACTCTCAGATAGAATGAGAATAAAAGAAACAAGGAAATGGGGAGGGAAAGAGGTGATTTCCAAATTTGTCAGGATTCACTCAGTGGTATTGACCAGACTGGCCAGTTTATATTTCTGTCAATGTGGAGAAATCAGAGAACAATGGAGTGGGCTAAGAGAGGCTGCAACATACTTATGTATCCATCTGTACATATATTTCTGTGTCTGTGTCTGGAGCAGAGGGGAGAAGAGAACAAAATATAAAACTATACTCCATTAAAACTCTCTGTCCAGACAATAGATCCTCTTGGAACAAGAGGAGAAATGTATGTCTATTGCATGAACTTGTTTTTGAGGCTGTGGACCTTCTTCAGTAGTTTTGCCCCATCACGTTCCAAAAAGTATTTGAAAAGCTTCAAATGTGTTCTTGAGCTGCTTTGGATAGTCCATGTGTCCCATCAGCAGCAGAACACATGCCTTTGTTCGGCTTCTACATCCTTCCATCACTTGGTTTCCCTCAGTCACAATCGACACATATGATGGATCCTCCTGAGCCATAATGTTATGCGTCACGATCACCTTCATTGTTTTGTCTGTGTAAATCACAGACAAAACATAATTGTTTTCTTTATTGTTAGAAAATATTTCATTTCACTGTCTGTGTAGTTTTCCCTGGAGTTAATGTTTTTTTTACAAAAATAATCTAGTATATTGTTTAAAGTTGATTTAATTAAGTAATTGTTTGCATTTGAAAATTCTGAAGACAATCATATGCGTAACATTACACTGCTACATTTGTTTTGCAAGATTTTCTGTCTCAGAACTGACTTCCAAATGCCACACAGGACTTATTGGAACTCTGAGTGGAAAAATCTGTTTTATTCAGATCTGGACATTCAGAGCTAACAAAGGCCTTCACCCAGGCAATCACCCAGGGCAATCACCTTGGGTGAGGGGTGAAGGGCCTTCACCCAGTCCCTTCCCCTACCACAAGAGGAGTGGAAAGCCTCTTTCAGATACCAGATGCAAATGAGTCAAGTGAAAGAAGCCATGCCTTCTGATGTTTTCTCCTTCATGAGAAACCATTGTAAACTCTTGAAACATTTGACCATTTTTGGCAGTATAGCCTGCTTATTGCTTAACAAATTGAACAATTTTTGAACGTAATGAGCTGAGTGAATCCCAGCACTGGACGGTGAATGTTGCTATGAGAGATGACTCATAATCATTTTGATTCAAACCTCAGAGTGCCATCCGCTGCGGTTTCTACGTCATTTGGAAGAAAACAGGCCCACAGGTTAAAAGAGGACATTTGTCCACATATTTTTCTTTGATTATGCCAAATCTTAAGTCCCATCTTCTGAATCACAGAGGTCAACAGTTACCTAACAGTAAGTTTTGTTGTGAAGGAATCAGAAAATGCTACAAAACTATCTGATTTATTATTTTTCCTCTTGGACAAAGCTTAAAACATCAGAAGGCATGGCTTCTTTCACTAGACTCATTTCCATCAGGTATGTGAAAGAGGCTTTCAGCTCCTCTGGAAGTGTCTTGGTGGAGGGGGAAGGGACTTGGTGAAGGCCCTTCACCCAGATTGCCCTGGGTGAAGGCCTTTGTTAGCTCTGAATGTCCCGATCTGAATAAAAACAGCTTTTTCCACTCAGAGTTCCAAAAAGTCCTGTTTTGAGACAGAAAACCTTGCAAAAGTCATAATCATTTTGATTCAAACCTCAGAGTGCCATCCGCTACGGTTTCTACGTCATTTGGAAGAAAAACAGGCCCACAGCATAAAAGAGGACATTTGTCCACATATTTTTCTTTGATTATGCCAAATCTAAAGTCCCATCTTCTGAATCACAGAGGTCAACAGTTACCTAACAGTAAGTTTTGTTGTGAAGGAATCAGAAAATGCTACAAACTATCTGATTTATTATTTTTCCTCTTGGACAAAGCTTAAAACATCAGAAGGCATGGCTTCTTTCACTAGACTCATTTCCATCTGGTATCTGAAAGAGGCTTTCAGCTCCTCTGGAAGTGTCTTGGTGGAGGGGGAAGGGACTTGGTGAAGGCCCTTCCCAGATTGCCCTGGGTGAAGGCCTTTGTTAGCTCTGAATGTCCAGATCTGAATAAAAAACAGCTTTTTCCACTCAGAGTTCCAAAAAGTCCTGTTCTGAGACAGAAAACCTTGCAAAAGTCATAATCATTTTGATTCAAACCTCAGAGTGCCATCCGCTACGGTTTCTACGTCATTTGGAAGAAAAACAGGCCCACAGCATAAAAGAGGACATTTGTCTGCATATTTTTCTTTGATTACGCCAAATCTTAAGTCCCATCTTCTGAAACACACACTTCCTGTTAAGTTTCCAGTTGCTTTTACACATCTTTTTATCTTATGCGTTTGTCTAGTCGAGTGTATAGATATGAGCTGGGATATGGATGTAAATATGTTGTTTGAAAATATTGAAGATATCTAATGATTTGTTCATTTGTCTTTCTTTTTGGATATAACAGCAAGAGAAACTGACCCATGTCAGTTCATATTTATACTACAGAAAATGATCAAATAAACATTTCTGGACACTGACAAAGTGTAAATACATATATAAATAGACTTTTCAGTGTGAGATTATTACAACGTATGACAGCGCTACTTAATTTTAAGGCTATTTTTCTACCTGAGTGGTTGCTAATAGATGTAACCTGCGTTGTGTGTTCGACAGAATCTAATAGCCATAAAAGAAACAGGAGTTTGCTGGGATGTCGACTCCTGGGAAGACTGGCAGTTCTCCTTATTTTTTTATTTTTTTTCCTCCCATCATAATTCTCTCTCCATAGTGAAACGGTGATCTTCAGTCTTCATGGGTTCGGAAATGCCTTGTAGCCTGTCCCGGGTCGATGAGCTGCATCACTAAATTTCTTCTTGGCATCTTTTCTACTTCACATGCTGACAACACAAAATCATGTATTCCAAAACACCTGCTTTCATAGAGATTGCAGTTAACACAGCGTCAATACAGTGGGGACCTTTTATTTTCTGGAATAGGTCTGACATTGGCTGATGTCAAACCTATTGATATCAGTTGATATTCTAACAAAGTTAGAACAAAGAAAAGTTGGATAATTGTAATTGCTTGCATAAAAAAAAATAAATAGACAATGAACAAGTTAGGACCTTAAACTTCTTTCACCTGCATCAAGACTCTTGACCCCAGTGCCTCATAGTGGCTGATGGAACTTTTTATTGGATGTTTGGTTTAACAAACAATCGCCACTACAGGAACTATTAACGGTACATACGAATTCTCTACAATCTAAATGCCAGATTTTTAAATAAAATTCTACATTCTTGTCTCAGTACATATATTCACTTTGATACTTACTGATAATGTATAATTAATTCAGTAAAACTGAAGAAAGAATGCAGAATAGTTTGTATTTTCAGTCAAAGTTTATTTTAAAAGTAACAATAGATGAATTACTTCAACAGTTGTTTTGAAAACTGTTCCAGTTGGCATTACCAAGATGTACATAATCAAGTCCAATACACACTTTACAGAACATTGTCTTTCAAAGCCTTGATAATAGCACTCAAGAATATGTCATGGCCCTCATCAGTTAAATGAACATCGTCTCTCAAAAACAAGCCCGGCTTGTCAAAGACTATATCTGAATGATTTACAGTTATGCCATTAGAATTCAAAACAAAAGAGTTCATGACACTATTGACAAACTTTCGTGCTTTTTCCATCTTGCTAGGTGGGGCGTACCTCCAATGACGTCTTGGTTGATTAAGGAAAACACAATCTTCATGAGGGGAAGTTTTGTGAATGTATTCCAGGTCCTCCTTCATTGCTTTGACAAGCAGAACACTTTTGACACGACCCAAGTCATTGCCACCACAGTGAATGACAAGGACTTCTGAGCTTGTCTTCCTCTCAGGCACCGGTGGAAAATGTCAAGTAGAGCGTTCCAACACATGCCCCTCTTCCAAACCACTCAACATGGGCAGGTAGGCCAAGGTGGTTCCCAATGGTCTGGCTTGCAAAGTCTTTACTGCGTCTCACGTAACTATCACCCAGAATCCAGATGTTTACTGTAGAGACAAAAAAGTAACATAAATATTTGTGGAATGTACATTTAAGAAGGGGTGGGCAAAAAGACAAAACCAAAAAGACTTATGACAAATTTCAACAAATAAATCTGCATATCATGATATAAACTATCAACCACTTTTAAGCTTCTGGAACTGTAATTTTCCATTCAAGATAAAGCATATTCATAAACATTGTCCAAAAACATACCTTTCTTCAGCCGTGTGACTCTTCTGCTCGACGGAAAAACCTGAACCACTGACTTGGCCTTGCTAGAAAAAAAGAAAGAAGGATTAGGAAGTGAGGAAGTTTGTCAGCACAGACATTTTCATAAGAATCCATTTAAATATATGGTGTTCCTGGCAATCAATATTTTTATCTTCTACAAGGTATAAATTTGTTAACACTTAGCTGTGGGCTGTTTTTCTTCCAAATGAAGTAGAAACCACAGCGGACGGCTTCCGACGTTTTCTCCTTCATGAGAAACCATTGTAAACTCTTGAAACATTTGACCATTTTTGGCAGTATAGCCTGCTTATTGCTTAACCAAATAGAACTATTTTTGAACGTAATGAGCTGAGTGAATCCCAGCACTGGACGGTGAATGTTGCTATGAGAGATGACTCATAATCATTTTGATTCAAACCTCAGAGTGCCATCCGCTACGGTTTCTACGTCATTTGGAAGAAAAACAGGCCCACAGGTTAAAAGAGGACATTTGTCCACATATTTTTCTTTGATTATGCCAAATCTTAAGTCCCATCTGAATCACAGAGGTCAACACTTGCCTAACAGTAAGTTTTGTTGTGAAGGAATCAGAAAATGCTACAAACTATCTGATTTATTATTTTTCATCTTGGACAAAGCTTAAAACATCAGAAGGCATGGCTTCTTTCACTACTCATTTCCATCAGGTATGTGAAAGAGGCTTTCAGCTCCTCTGGAAGTGTCTTGGTGGAGGGGGAAGGGACTTGGTGAAGGCCCTTCACCCAGATTGCTCTGGATGATGGGTGAAGGGCCTTTGTTAGCTCTGAATGTCCCGATCTGAATAAAAACAGGTTTTTCCACTCAGAGTTCCAATAAGTCCTGTGTGGCATTTGGAAGTCAGTTCTGAGACAGAAAATCTTGCAAAACAAATGTAGCAGTGTAATGTTACGCATATGATTGTCTTCAGAATTTTCAAATGCAAACAATTACTTAATTAAAACAACTTTAAACAATATACTACATTATTTTAGTATGAAACTAAAATAATTGGTGGAGGGGGAAGGGCCTTGGTGAAGGCCCTTCACCCAGGGCAATCTGAGTGAAGGCCTTTGTTAGCTCTGAATTTTCAGATCTGAATAAAAACTGATTTTTCCACTCAGAGTTCCAATAAGTCCTGTACTGAGACAGAAAACATTGCAAAACTCATAATCATTTTGATTCAAACCTCAGAGTGCCATCCGCTGTGGTTTCTACAGTACGTCATTTGGAAGAAAAACAGGCCTACAGCTAAAAAGAGGACATTTGTCCACATATTTTTTTCTCCTTCATGAGAACCGTTGTAAATCTTGAAACATTTGACCATTTTTGGCAGTATAGCCTGCTTATTGCTTAACCAAATCGAACTATTTTTGAACCCAGGGCAATCTGGTTGAAGGGCCTTTGTTAGCTCTGAATGTCCCGATCTGAATAAAAACAGGTTTTTCCACTCAGAGTTCCAATAAGTCCTGTGTGGCATTTGGAAGTCAGTTCTGAGACAGAAAATCTTGCAAAACAAATGTAGCAGTGTAATGTTACGCATATGATTGTCTTCAGAATTTTCAAATGCAAACAATTACTTAATTAAAACAACTTTAAACAATATACTACATTATTTTAGTATGAAACATTAACTCCAGGGAAAACTACACATTAGCCTAAACTGCCTTGTTTTGTTTTTTTCAAAGGAAGATTTATATTTGTTGATCATTTAACAAAACAATCATAACAATTGTAAATGTTAAATTATACGTAATTTAACAAAGCAAGTTCCACATTATTATGTAGATATTAATCACCAAAAATTGGGGACATCATTATAATCTGAAAATAAGATACTTAGTTCTTCATCATCAGGACCACATAACTGATTGTCATTTTATTTCTTTTCCGTTCAGCTCATGTTGTCTTTCATCCATTTTCCCCTTTGTGCACCACTCAGGTCCATTTGACTGTTTTGGGACCTGACCAGAATCCCTCAGTGTTATTAGCTTGAGAAATAATTAGATTTGGTTTAGTATGAAACAAGCTTTAATGCCGAAAACTGATCAAATGTCACAAGTCAAACAAATGGAACAGAAACAGAGTGACATTCACTGTCCAGCACTGAGCTTCACTCAGCTCACTTTAGGACTGACACCAAGTGAAGCAAAGATTGTAGAGCAAGTACATATTTTATTTTTCTCATTCTGTTGCATCCCTAAAGGGCAGTGTAATCAGTCTCATTTTGTTATGTACCGGTCTTATATGATATGGTGGAGAGAAAGAAACATAGAACATGTATTGATGGACTGTAATATTTTATATTAAGGAAATACATTAGTTATTTATCTTCAAAATACAAAATTAAAAAATAGAATCTGACTGACGTAAAATACTGTTGCTACAGACTAGTGTACAGCAGGTGGCGGTATGCACATTAAAGTTGTTTGCGATCCGCCATTAAAAAAAAAATACGACACTCAGGAGTTGAGGAAATGGTGTTATGTTTATACCGGTATGTTTTTTTTTTTTTTTTTTAAACTAGCTCTGTTAGCGCTGTGCTACCGTCACAGGCACTGTTTGGAAAGAAAAGCTAAGGTAGGCTATATTATTAAAACTTTGAAAACTCTTTCCATGTCTTTCTTTGTAAATATCTTTGAATATTACATTAAAATTTTTTTTAAATATTACATTTAAAAATGTACTGGGAACGCCTTACATCAGGTGTGCTCTACTAAATGACTACTAAATACATCGGCAGTTGCCCCATGATAAACAGAAATGTGTTACATGTTAACTTTTTACAATTCTTGATACATATTGACTGCACTCTTCAGCCGCTGGACAGGACGGATGGACGGATGGACGTCCTGCGCTGGACTGGACGGATGGACGTCCTGTTTATTTTGTAATTTGTTTTTATACTGTCTTTGGGGGGCACGTCTTGATGTGGGTCAAACTTTGTTTTTTGTGGTGCTGAGAATATTCACATTGAAAAACACAAAATTCTACTGAATTTGCAAAAAAGGACCTGTTTTCTTTTTTCCTCTTTCCTGTAATGGTCTATTCACTGCCCAAGGCTTGACTTGTTCAGTCATTCGTTTTCATAATGTGTTATTTCAATATTATGTACATTTTCTGAAGGGGGGAGGAGATGAGACCAGCGCCGTGATCAGGTGAGATGAAGACAGTTATAGTTACAATTTACACATAGGTTTAATTTATGTATCCAGTGAATTTATTAAAAAAAAGGTTTTCATATAAAAAACAAAAAAACAGCGAGTCATTCTCTCTGGCAGTTACCAGCGTAGTGTCTACTGCCGGGGTCCGAAGATTATTTCTTATCAAGTAAAGTTTCTAAAACCTGCTTTCTGTGTGAGTCTTTCCAGGTCGAAGCTACATTTAAAGTTTTAAATGAATCACTTTGGGTTTTTAAGGTCTTTGGGGCGCAGTTTATGAATCAATTGCAATTGGTAGAATTGATATTGAATTTCTAAACGGAATAGTGGGACACCAATCAGTTTAGACATTATGGTAAACAATGATAATAGTCGAGCTTGTTAGAAGTTCTAAAGTCATTTAATTTGTTTGTAAATTATATTCACATTGTGAATAATAAGAAAAATACTTGGCAAATAAACAGAACAAAAGTGTTCTGTGAATGGATGGACCAAGTTGGCAAAAACTGTTGACTAAATGTTTTACTGACCAAACCTCTTTTCCATTTAGTCCTTATTAAATAAGGCAAAGGATATTATATTTTAGATTTTAACTTATTTATTTTAAGAGTACCATTCACAACATCAAAATCTATTATTTGAACTTCAACACCAGCAAGTATTTGTTTATATCTGTTTTCTGCGATGGACTGGCGATCTGTCCAGGGTCCCTACAGCAGCTCTCATCACCCACTGCACGGATAACCTGAGAGTAAAATCATTGATGGATTGATAAATGTGTTCTTAATGTAGTGTACATTTGTCTCTAAAATGTTAATTTATGTTTTATGACTTTTTTTTGGAAAGTTAGGGTGTAAGGATAGATAAATACATCTCCATAATGATTCCTTACTATTGCTTATTATAGATTGTTTGTTACTGATATAATTTTAACATCCGAAAACAAAGATTTAATAAAGATCTAAAAATAAAAAAGGGACATACCACGTGACAGACTACCACGTGACAGACATACCACGTGACAGACTTACCACGTGACAGACATACCACGTGACAGACTTACCACGTGACAGACATACCACGTGACAGACTTACCACGTGACAGACATACCACGTGACAGAATACCACGTGACATAACACGTGGTATGTCATTTCCTTACTGTTTAATTTGTAGTTAATATGTAATTAATTTAAAATGTTAAAAGTGTTATTTGGTGTTTTTAGAGGGGTTGTCAAATAAAATTTATCATCATTATTATTATTATTATTATTATTATTATAAAAAACACGGCCGGTACAGGAAATGGTGTCACTAGCGCCCCCTTCATTTCCGGAATGTAATAGTCCCATTTCCATATAAGGCAGAAACACTGCCATTCCCTCCGTTGGCTATTTTATGAAATTTTTATTTTTTGTCTTTGCTCCCTGACTTTGTCAAGATCTCAGTCTCTGAATTGTGCACTTCACAATATTTTTTCACTTCTTAATTTTAACAGATGCGGTCCGCACGCGCTACATCCCCGTGTGGAGGTTGAAAGATATAATGAGCGATAATTCTCGTATGGTTCCAGTCGTGCAATGGTTATTGAATCGAACCCCGGTCGCCTTGCCAGCTACCGGGGTTCGATTCCAGGATCACTCTGGGTTTTTAAAACCAAGAAGGAAAAATTTTAATACAAGACAACAAATTAAGGTCAGAAGAAACCTAACATAAACAACATTTATCTGTGCATCATGTTTTAATTTTTTCTATGGATTAAAATGTGTTCTTCATTCAAATAAGTTACTCGCATTGTGTTGCATATCAACAAAATTAACTCAACGAGTATAACATTTGGAAAAATGGTCCTAATTATTTTTTTGTCAAAGTTACAGAGTAATTGAGTAAATCTGATTAGTTAGTCCCTGCCCTTGGCTGTTTGAGCAATATCACTTCTACAATTTCAATTCATTGTTTGCAGAATATATATTTGTTATCTGGAAGCCATTGTGACTTCTAGAATTAATTGTTAAATCCTACAAAACAGTTACAACAATGTTAAAGAATCTACAGTGATTAATTCAAACATGCCTTTTGTTCTACCAATCATTTGTATATTTCCTGGTGTGTAATAACCTTTTTCTTTTATCTTAGTAGCTATTAGGCTGAGTCCTCACTCTGTTCTGAGTGAGAATGAATCACATCTTGTTTAAACATATCTGCAATGTATATAATGTTTTTTTTTTTTATTCATTTCTTTTTTTAAGATTCATTTATAATCATGTCATAGCCATTCTTCCAGTATGAGTCTTGCATTGCACATGTTTTTTTTTATTATTATTATTTCAGATGCCTTTGATTGCACTGGAAGCTGTTCTCCAGGAGGTGATTCTGGCACAGGGAGGCACATCTTCCCTCACCTTGGCATTGACCTGCAAGTGCTTAGAAGCCATTGTGTCTGACCCAGTTTTCAGGAAGAAGACTCACTTTGCTTGGCTAGATGGTAAGGACCTTTGACTTTTTTCACCTAAAACATGTGAAATTAGATTTCAACTACATAAAATCAGTTTTTCATCAACAGGTGAGATCAGCTGGGTGACATTTTCAGACTCATGCAAGGCAGAAAACAGGATTCCTTTTGCGGTTGTAAGATGTTCTTCCTGCAACCGGCAACATAAAGACTGTGTGGGCTTCACTGGACATGGAAGATGAGGAGAGTTCCCTCGTTACTACTCTGATGGCACATCTGGACACTGCCCTGAATGCCAGTACTGAATGCTAGGACAATATTAGTTGTTTCTGTAGTCTTTCACACATTTCAGTTGTGACACTTTGTTGTTTTTTTGTGAAATGCCATTTAAATAATTTATGCTGAAGCACATTGGCCTTTTGACTTGTTCAGTCATTCGTTTTCATGTGTTATTTCAATATTATGTACATTTTTGAATGTTCCTTTTGTTGTAGCTCAGTTGATTTACATTATTTAGTTTTTAAAGAAATGATGTATATTGTGGCTGTATTTTGTTGGAGAGAGTAGATCAAATAAAGTAGTTGCAAATATATTGTAACAGTGTTGTTTAGCAATTGGATCACCTTGTTTTAAAAATTTGTAATACATGCTAAGTTAATAACTTGCAATATTTTATATGTGTAAATGTAATGTTTCCTACACTTTTTAAACAATGACTGGAATCATTACAAATTTTCTTTACAAACCTGACATACGGCTAAGTTGTTTGTGTTGTAACATCAACAACATCTGTCTGTCTGTCTGTCTTATTCATGACGAATTAAGAAGTAAAGATATTTAATAAAAGGTAATTTGCTTCTTTATGTGGAGCCTATCTGACAGTAGATAGGTGGTCAAAATCAATGTGACACTGTGGGAAGCGTACAAAATCAGATTAGAATACCACGATGTCTCGAGACGCCATAACAGCCCTTTCTGCACTTGCCACAAACATCGTGACAATACGGCTGCTACAGGATCTAATTTGGAAAATAGGCGACCAGTTTCAATTTTTCACCATGTTTTTGGAGCAAAACAAAAAGAAAACCTTCTCATCTAACCATCTAACCATATCTCAGGAAAGATCAGGAAAAATCCCAGAGTTGGAGGTGTCTGCAGGTGTTTTTTCAGCACTTTGAAAGACGTCAGAACAACTTCAATCCATGTAACGTGTGAGCTCATTAATAATCCAATAATCCCTTGTCATGACATACTTCTCTCAGAGGTTTCTCAATCTCAGCATAACTTGGAATGAAATGCCTACAATAGTTGTTTATTTTAAGGGAGAGGTAGCGCCATATTAGTTCCAATCCTGGAGATAGCTCTGCCCTTGGAGGAAATCACCCAGGAAAGTCACAGACGGCCGCACAAACTGCAATTTGCTTCTTTTATGGCCATTTTCTGCCAGGAAATAAAGTAATTTTATGCTTTCAGAAACACACATCATGACTGGGAGCTGCCAATAATAAATCATCAACATACAGCAAAAAAATTGTTTGTGGTGCAAGTTTCAAATGTGAAAGATTTTCATATAATGCTTGGTGAAAAATGGTTGGACTCTCATACTAGTCCTAACAAAGTCTTGCAAATGTGTAGAGTTTATCGTTTAATTGAAAGTGAACCAGAACTGGCTTTCTGGGTGAATTGGAACACTGAAAAAAAAAAAATCTAAATCAATGACTGTGAAAAACATGCTGTCTGTTTGAATTTGTGACATGATAGTGTATGGATTTGGAACAATAGCTGCTCTGGCAATGACAGACCTGTTAACTTCTCTAAGATCTTGAACAGACCGCCAGACCGCCACTCAACAGGTCGATCAGGAAAAATAGGTGTCCTGACAGGTGAATTTGAAGAAGGTACAATGATTCCTGCTTCCAGCAGTGATAGAAACACTGGAGTTATTCCAAGCACTGCTTCTGGTTTCAAAGGGTATTGTTTTGGATTGGGATAGTGACAATTTGATTTGGGCATTATGTGAATTGGTTTTTTATTTTTTTTTTGTTTTTTTATTTATTTTTTTTTTAGCCCACATCATATTTGTAAGAAGCCCATAGATGGGCAGGCAGGGAGCTCAAAATAGGGTCAGATGAAAGGGATAACAAATCATGGTTGAAGGTGAAAAATAAATACTTTCTGAGTGACATATACAATCAGTTGTTTCATGTGTTGCTTTTGCTAGAGGACCAAAAGATTTCCTCCCGTCTCCTGGATGTTTCGCCAAAGAGACATGAGGAAATAAAAAAATCAGTCAGTGTGAAGAAGCTCAGTTGCTTGGTGAGACACATTTCAGAGACTGAGATCTCGACAAAAGTCAGGGAGCAAAAACAATCTTTTATAGGTCTGCAGACGGAGAGCAAGACTACACTGCATTAGGCGAAAATCAATAAACTCTAATATACTCAGAGTTACAGGACATGTTGCAAAAAAATAAAAAAAAAAATAAAATGGCCAGTGGACGGAATGGCAGTGTTTCCTTTACACAGTATCAAGAAGGGTGGTAGAGTCTCCTTCATGACTATTTGTGATCTTGATTGTGAGGAACATAGAACTGAATATATTGACAATGTTTTCAATTGGCTGGGAAGCAGCATATGAGTCTTATCAGAGTCATATTCACGCCTTGCACATTTGCACATTTACAGTAAATTCTCCAGGAGATTTGCTGCTCAGTTTGAAGATTTTCTCAGCATCTGATCCTTGTGAAATATTACTTGCAGGCCGGTTGGGAAAACTCCTTAAAAACTAAAGTCAATGCTGCACAGATGTGTCTCTCCCAAAACACCTTGTTGAACAAAACAGGATTGCAATGCATACAAAAACCATTTAGCATTTTATTATTAACAGAACTCCATTCAAAAGTGGAATCTATCTGTCTGTCTTATTCATGACGAATTAAGAAGTAAAGATACTTAATAAAAGGTCATTGGCTTCTTTATGTGGAGTGTAAATGCCGCCTGATTCCAGCCTTCTGGGGACTCGTGTCTTTCTAGACCAGCCAAGAGTGGACCCTGGTTGTTGCTGTGACATGGGCTCATCTGATGGAAACACAGATATCTATCTTTGTCTGTCTGTAAAGCCCGCTTGTTTTATCTTCTGATTACTGAACCAGTCAGAATTAGTGTAACTGCTGTGGTAATTATTTAACATATTGACTTCAGGCCTTGTTACAAAACCACTTTGTTCATCTAATGAATTTCATGAACAATTATTAACCGTACATATAAATTGTGTCCATTTCAAATGCTAGATTTTCAACATTAAACTTTACATAGTTGTCTCAATACTATGTGGCATGGCTAAAGTATAATTAACTCCCCAAAAAATGTTTTCCGGTGTTGTTTCTTAGGAGGAAGTTGTTGACACACTAGAAATCAAAAGCACTTGTAGAGAGTTTCCAAGTTTAAAATGAGCATTTTATTCTTAAAAGTAACAAATAACTTGTCCAATTTGACTTCACTGCCATTCTGCAGTTAACAATGCACCATTGCTGCTAATGCTACTAGACTTCTGGAATGACAAGACTGAGTAAAGCGACAAATAGAGCATCAAATTTACTAAACACTTAATTTAAAGTAAAAGAAATCTATCTATCTATCTATCTATCTATCTATCTATCTATCTATCTATCTATCTATCTATCTATCTATCTATCTATCTATCTATCTATCTATCTATCTATCTGTCTGTCTGTCTGTCTGTCTGTCTGTCTGTCTGTCTGTCTGTCTGTCTGTCTGTCTGTCTGTCTGTCTGTCTGTCTGTCTGTCTGTCTGTCTGTCTGTCTGTCTGTCTGTCTGTCTGTCTGTCTGTCTGTCTGTCTGTCTTATTCATTACAAATTAAGAAGTAAAGATATATAATAAAAGGTCATTTGCTTCTTTATCTAGAGTGTAAATGCCGCCTGATTCCAGCCTTCTGGGGACTCGTGTCTTTCTAGACCAGCCAAAGTGGACCCTGGTTGTTGCTTTGACATGGGCTCATCTGATGGAAACACAGATATCTATCTTTCTGTCTGTCTATCTGTCTGTCTGTCTGTCTGTCTGTCTGTCTGTCTGTCTGTGTGTCTGTGTGTCTGCAAGATTAGACACTCTACTTTATCTCACCTAAGTAACATTAATACTAGCTCTCTTTGTCAGTCTCTCTGTCTGTAAAGCCCGCTTTGTTTTATCTTCTGATTACTGAACCAGGCAGAATTACTGTTACTAGTGTAAATGCTGTGGTAATTATTTAACATATTGACTTCAGGCCTTGTTACAAAACCACTTTGTTCATCTAATAAATTTCATTGAACAATTATTAACCTTAAAAACTAAAGTCAATGCTGCACAAATGTGTCTCTCCCAAAACACCTTGTTGAACAAAACAGGATTGCAAGCATATATAAAAACCATTTAGCATTTTATTATTAACAGAACTCCATTCAAAAGTGGAATCTATCTGTCTGTCTTATTCATGATGAATTAAGAAGTAAAGATACTTAATAAAATGTCATTTGCTTCTTTATGTGGAGTGTAAATGCCGCCTGATTCCAGCCTTCTGGGGACTCGTGTCTTTCTAGACCAGCCAACTGTGGACCCTGGTTGTTGCTTTGACATGGGCTCATCTGATGGAAACACAGATATCTGACTGTCTGTCTTTAAAGCCTGCTTTGTTTTATCTTCTGATTACTGAACCAGTCAGAATTAGTGTAACTGCTGTGGTAATTTTTTAACATATTGACTTCAGGCCTTGTTACAAAACCACTTTGTTCATCTAATGAATTTCATGGAACAATTATTAACCGTACATATAAATTGTGTCCATTTCAAATGCTAGATTTTCAACATTAAACTTACATAGTTGTCTCAATACTATGTGGCATGGCTAAAGTATAATTAACTCCCCAAAAAATGTTTTCCGGTGTTGTTTCTTAGGAGGAAGTTGTTGACACACTAGAAATCAAAAGCACTTGTAGAGAGTTTCCAAGTTTAAAATGAGCATTTTATTCTTAAAAGTAACAAATAACTTGTCCAATTTGACTTCACTGCCATTCTGCAGTTAACAATGCACCATTGCTGCTAATGCTACTAGACTTCTGGAATGACAAGACTGAGTAAAGCGACAAATAGAGCATCAAATTTACTAAACACTTAATTTAAAGTAAAAGAAATCTATCTATCTATCTATCTGTCTGTCTGTCTGTCTGTCTGTCTGTCTGTCTGTCTGTCTGTCTGTCTGTCTGTCTGTCTGTCTGTCTGTCTGTCTTATTCATTACAAATTAAGAAGTAAAGATATATAATAAAAGGTCATTGGCTTCTTTATGTGGAGTGTAAATGCCGCCTGATTCCAGCCTTCTGGGGACTCGTGTCTTTCTAGACCAGCCAAGAGTGGACCCTGGTTGTTGCTTTGACATGGGCTCATCTGATGGAAACACAGATATCTATCTGTCTGTCTGTCTGTCTGTCTATCTGTCTGTCTGTCTGTCTGTGTGTCTGCAAAGATTAGGACACTCTACTTTATCTCACCTAAGTAACATTAATACTAGCTCTCTTTGTCAGTCTCTCTGTCTGTAAAGCCCGCTTTGTTTTATCTTCTGATTACTGAACCAGCAGAATTACTGTTACTAGTGTAAATGCTGTGGTAATTATTTAACATATTGACTTCAGGCCTTGTTACAAAACCACTTTGTTCATCTAATAAATTTCATTGAACAATTATTAACCTTAAAAACTAAAGTCAATGCTGCACAGATGTGTCTCTCCCAAAACACTTGTTGAACAAAACAGGATTGCAATGCATATATAAAAAAACCATTTAGCATTTTATTATTAACAGAACTCCATTCAAAAGTGGAATCTATCTGTCTGTCTCTCTGTCTGTCTGTCTGTCTTATTCATTACAAATTAAGAAGTAAAGATATATAATAAAAGGTCATTTGCTTCTTTATCTAGAGTGTAAATGCCGCCTGATTCCAGCCTTCTGGGACTCGTGTCTTTCTAGACCAGCCAAGAGTGGACCCTGGTTGTTGCTTTGACATGGGCTCATCTGATGGAAACACAGATATCTATCTTTCTGTCTGTCTGTCTGTCTGTCTGTCTGTCTGTCTGTCTGTCTGGCTGTCTGTCTGTGTGTCTGTCTGTGTGTCTGCAAAGATTAGACACTCTACTTTATCTCACCTAAGTAACGTTAATACTAGCTCTCTTTGTCAGTCTCTCTGTCTGTAAAGCCCGCTTTGTTTTATCTTCTGATTACTGAACCAGGCAGAATTACTGTTACTAGTGTAAATGCTGTGGTAATTATTTAACATATTGACTTCAGGCCTTGTTACAAAACCACTTTGTTCATCTAATAAATTTCATTGAACAATTATTAACCTTAAAAACTAAAGTCAATGCTGCACAGATGTGTCTCTCCCAAAACACCTTGTTGAACAAAACAGGATTGCAATGCATATAAAAACCATTTAGCATTTTATTATTAACAGAACTCCATTCAAAAGTGGAATCTATCTATCTGTCTGTGTCTGTCTGTCTGTCTGTCTGTCTGTCTGTCTGTCTCATTCATGACAAATGAAGAAGTAAAGATACTTAATAAAATGTCATTTGCTTCTTTATCTAGAGTGTAAATGCCGCCTGATTCCATCTGTCTGGGGACTTGTGTATTCCCAGACCAGCCAACTGTGGACCCTGGTTGTTGCTGTGACATGGGCTCATCTGATGGAAACACAGATATCTATCTTTCTGTCTGTCTGTCTGTCTGTCTGTCTGTCTGTGTGTCTGCAAAGATTAGACACTCTACTTTATCTCACCTAAGTAACGTTAATACTAGCTCTCTTTGTCAGTCTCTCTGTCTGTAAAGCCCGCTTTGTTTTATCTTCTGATTACTGAACCAGGCAGAATTACTGTTACTAGTGTAAAATGCTGTGGTAATTATTTAACATATTGACTTCAGGCCTTGTTACAAAACCACTTTGTTCATCTAATAAATTTCATTGAACAATTATTAACCTTAAAAACTAAAGTCAATGCTGCACAGATGTGTCTCTCCCAAAACACCTTGTTGAACAAAACAGGATTGCAATGCATATATAAAAACCATTTAGCATTATTATTAACAGAACTCCATTCAAAAGTGGAATCTATCTGTCTGTCTTATTCATGACGAATTAAGAAGTAAAGATACTTAATAAAAGGTCATTGGCTTCTTTATGTGGAGTGTAAATGCCGCCTGATTCCAGCCTTCTGGGGACTTGTGTATTCCCAGACCAGCCAAGAGTGGACCCTGGTTGTTGCTGTGACATGGGCTCATCTGATGGAAACACAGATATCTATCTTTCTGTCTGTAAAGCCTGCTTTGTTTATCTTCTGATTACTGAACCAGTCAGAATTAGTGTAACTGCTGTGGTAATTATTTAACATATTGACTTCAGGCCTTGTTACAAAACCACTCTGTTCTTCTAATGAATTTCATGGAACAATTATTAACCGTACATATAAATTGTGTCCATTTCAAATGCTAGATTTTCAACATTAAACTTTACATAGTTGTCTCAATACGTGGCATGGCTAAAGTATAATTAACTCCCCAAAAAATGTTTGCCAGTGTTGTTTCTTAGGAGGAAGTTGTTGACACACTAGAAATCAAAAGCACTTGTAGAGAGTTTCCAAGTTTAAAATGAGCATTTTATTCTTAAAAGTAACAAATAACTTGTCCAATTTGACTTCACTGCCATTCTGCAGTTAACAATGCACCATTGCTGCTAATGCTACTAGACTTCTGGAATGACAAGACTGAGTAAAGCGACAAATAGAGCATCAAATTTACTAAACACTTAATTTAAAGTAAAGAAATCTATCTATCTATCTATCTATCTATCTATCTATCTATCTATCTATCTATCTATCTATCTATCTATCTATCTATCTATCTATCTATCTATCTATCTATCTATATCTATCTATCTATCTATCTATCTATCTATCTATCTATCTGTCTGTCTGTCTGTCTGTCTGTCTGTCTGTCTGTCTGTCTGTCTGTCTGTCTGTCTGTCTGTCTGTCTGTCTGTCTGTCTGTCTGTCTGTCTGTCTGTCTGTCTGTCTGTCTGTCTGTCTGTCTGTCTGTCTGTCTGTCTGTCTGTCTGTCTGTCTGTCTGTCTGTCTGTGTGTCTGCAAAGATTAGACACTCTACTTATCTCACCTAAGTAACATTAATACTAGCTCTCTTTGTCAGTCTCTCTGTCTGTAAAGCCCGCTTTGTTTTATCTTCTGATTACTGAACCAGGCAGAATTACTGTTACTAGTGTAAATGCTGTGGTAATTATTTAACATATTGACTTCAGGCCTTGTTACAAAACCACTTTGTTCATCTAATAAATTTCATTGAACAATTATTAACCTTAAAAACTAAAGTCAATGCTGCACAGATGTGTCTCTCCCAAAACACCTTGTTGAACAAAACAGGATTGCAATGCATATATAAAAACCATTTAGCATTTTATTATTAACAGAACTCCATTCAAAAGTGGAATCTATCTGTCTGTCTGTCTGTCTGTCTGTCTGTCTCTCTGTCTGTCTGTCTCATTCTTGACAAATGAAGAAGTAAAGATACTTAATAAAAGGTCATTTGCTTCTTTATCTAGAGTGTAAATGCCGCCTGATTCCATCTGTCTGGGGACTTGTGTATTCCCAGACCAGCCAACTGTTGACCCTGGTTGTTGCTGTGACATGGGCTCATCTGATGGAAACACAGATATCTATCTGTCTGTCTGTAAAGCCCGCTTTGTTTTATCTTCTGATTACTGAACCAGTCAGAATTAGTGTAACTGCTGTGGTAATTTTTTAACATATTGACTTCAGGCCTTGTTACAAAACCACTTTGTTCATCTAATGAATTTCATGGAACAATTATTAACCGTACATATAAATTGTGTCCATTTCAAATGCTAGATTTTCAACATTAAACTTTACATAGTTGTCTCAATACTACGTGGCATGGCTAAAGTATAATTAACTCCCCAAAAAATGTTTGCCAGTGTTGTTCTTAGGAGGAAGTTGTTGACACACTAGAAATCAAAAGCACTTGTAGAGAGTTTCCAAGTTTAAAATGAGCATTTTATTCTTAAAAGTAACAAATAACTTGTCCAATTTGACTTCACTGCCATTCTGCAGTTAACAATGCACCATTGCTGCTAATGCTACTAGACTTCTGGAATGACAAGACTGAGTAAAGCGACAAATAGAGCATCAAATTTACTAAACACTTAATTTAAAGTAAAAGAAATCTATCTATCTATCTATCTATCTATCTATCTATCTATCTATCTATCTATCTATCTATATCTATCTATCTATCTATCTATCTATCTATATCTATCTATCTATCTATCTATCTATCTATCTATATCTATCTATCTATCTATCTATCTATCTATCTATCTATCTATCTATCTATCTATCTATCTATCTATCTATCTATCTATCTATCTGTCTGTCTGTCTTATTCATTACAAATTAAGAAGTAAAGATATATAATAAAAGGTCATTGGCTTCTTTATGTGGAGTGTAAATGCCGATTCCAGCCTTCTGGGGACTCGTGTCTTTCTAGACCAGCCAAGAGTGGACCCTGGTTGTTGCTGTGACATGGGCTCATCTGATGGAAACACAGATATCTGTCTGTCTGTCTGTCTGTCTGTCTGTCTGTCTGTCTGTCTGTCTATCTATCTATCTATCTATCTTACAATAAGCATCTCACCCAGATTATCAAAAGTCCAAGACGTGACAAAACAGAAAAAACTGCACGAGTTGAAAGAAAAAAAGAAAGAACAGAAAATGCATTTTCGGGAATCGTGGACTGAGGCAGAAATTAGTCCAATTCTCTGTTGCAAACGAAAACTTTTATAAGACTGTGCCTTTCTCTAAATTTAAATATTAATTAGGAGGTGTGTTTTTCCTTTTTGGGGGCTGTCTTAATGTTACTATTATTATCTCGTGCTAAAGAGCCCCAAAGCAGACCTAAATACACAGTCTTATAAAAGTTTTCGTTTGCAACAGAGAATTCAATCTCTTTGTGCTGAGTGAGTGATTCCCAAAGATGCATGTTTGAATTTCTATTCAACTCGTTGCAGTTATTCTATTTGTCATTTTGTGGACTTTTGATTTCTGGGTGAGATGCTTATTGTAACATTCTGTATGCATTGAATTCTCTGAATAATCATACAACATCTGAAGTCTGATGTTGTATGATTTATCTTTCTCCCTGCGCATGCCAGGACTCAAGAATGTGAGACAAAAACAGAAAATTAACGAGCTAAATCAAGTTATTCCTCTTTAATTCTTAACAATAGCTACACAAAATACAAACATGTGTTTCTAGATCACGGTTTGTTCTCAAAGTAGCCTTTTTTCAGCCACTCTACAGTCTGAAAGGGTACATAAGGCTCCTTTGTATTGTTAGGTAACACACAACGAAAAGCGACGTGTGTTATCTGGGCCATTGCAATTCCTCTCCCAACCTGCAGTGGCACTGTTGAACATCTACTGCACACACTAACGACAACTTAGTCCCTCTTGGCAAAAGTTTTAAAAATTGTCCAGATGGTTTTTAACATGTTTTTAACATGTTTTTTAACATAATTTTGAGCATAACCTAAAGTTTTAAAAAAATTCCAGATGGTTTTTAACATGTTTTTAACATGTTTTAACATATTTTTAACTACACAAAGAGTGGACCTAAAAATTGTCCACACATGGACACACTGTCCACTCTTTGTGGAATACCTGCGAGTGTGTGTGCCTATCTGACCACAGATTGAAGGGTGCCCCAGCCCACGCACACACGCACACCTACACACACACACGTACACACACACGTACACACACACGTACACACACGCTCATGCAGTTCCGTGATCCAAATCAACCGGGTTCTGTATGAAAAAAACAATTGCCCCAAAATCTTGTACTGGTGTTTTGAACCAATTAACTGGTAATTGGCAATAATAACTGTCAAGAGTTTTCTTTTATATTGCTGTGGAAGCAATATAAAAGAAACTTAAGTCTTGTATTTAACTGGACCTCTCTTAATCCAGTGCAACATATCAATAATCATTTATTAGGGATGGAACCCCAGTGACACTTCGTGGTTCTCTCCCAACATCGAAACGTACGAATATACAACCATTGCCAAAGCGGCTCAACTTGGGTCCCTCATTCTGTGCTGAATTTTACAAAACACACCAAAGCTCGCAGAGCATTTATAGATTTTTGCCTGGAAGGGGCCGTGTGAAATGAGGGAGGCAGTTTGAGTTCTGTCCCAGTTTAATCAATATTGCAGCTGTCACTTTATGGCTCCAGCTAATTAGGCACACATCATCACAAGTCACAGTCCACTGGAGCAGGTGACGTGTAAAAAGGCTGAGGTGTTTTTTTTTTAAAAGGGGCTCCTCCTGGTGGCCATTTAAATACTGATTATCAGATTTTATAAGACTCATTTAGGTTAGAAACTTGTTTAAGTGAGCTGGAAGAAGAATGTAAAATGAGCTGGCATAATTATTCTTGCTGTAAAACATCAACAAAAACAGAAGTGCATAAGGTCCAGAATCAAATCCATCTGTTCTCTGTTCTTTTTCCCTCATGCATTGAAGCAGAGAGCTGAGCAAAAAACAGAAAGTTCTTGAAGGCATGTCCGTTATAAGTTGGTGGTGGGGGGTAAATGGCTGCAGTATATCAATGTCCCCACACACCAAGCCTCCCTGCCTACCTTGTCTCCCCATTAATCAGATAAACGCATATGCAGGGTGTAGCCTGGAGCACGAACACCACATAACTGCTGCCGCAGCATGACAGCTGACAAAACGGCAAAGATCGAATGCGTGTATGAAGTTCCATTTTTCTACAGGTTAAGCAATTACATGGGAATGTTGGGTTGTTTTCTCTGCTCCATTAATTTCAAAAAGCTTAAGGGTCACCAAGGCTTAGTTACTCCAATTAATTTTTCTCTGTAATATAAAAGAAAGGTTTAAATCAAGAGCTCTTTGGAAAATTTTAATTTAAAACGGCTAATGGCTCACACAGCTTGTTAAAAGCATGGCTGATATTTGTTTTCTTCCAAAACCTTTTGTGTGAAACACTGGAAATCACAAACAAAACAATATAAACTATTGTTAACTAATGGGGTAACGTGGACAGGCTGATTAGTGTTTGTTTTTCACCTAAACTCACATATTTTGATCTTAAACTTTTCTGGTTTAAGAGCTTAAGATCAGTTAATTTATTAATTACATCAATTTAAGATCTTACTCTAAACTTTGAGCAAAAACAGTTTTATGTGAAAACTAAAAATTTACGGGACCAAAAACTGAGCCTTGCGGAACACCATAGTGTAAATCCTGTAGAAAGTCCTCTATTGGTTATGAGATGGAGATGTTGGGGCAGATTGAAGAATTTTATAGGTTATATTAGAGTTTGGCCATCGTAATTTATACTCCAGCTAACACCTTGGAATATGTATAAAATCTTGAACTATCTAAACTTGTGAAAATGTTTGTATGTGTAATTTTATATTCTCTTTTTCTATACAATAAGGCAGATTGTTACATATTCAAAAACAACTAAATAAGTAAAAAATATTATTAAAAAGTTGAACTGCTTGGAAGAAAAAGCACCAATGAAGCTGTTCTGACGTTTTTGTTCTTGTTCATGTTAAAACTAATGTTTAAAGTCAGCAGAGATGAATCTGTTTGCTGTACATTTTGAGAGTTTTATTTAAAAATCTCAAGTGCTAATTATCCAGAAACACATAAAATGTCATTATTTTTTATGGTGAAAAAAAAATGCCAAACTTCCCAAACTTTTCTTTTTCCCTTAAAGTGTCTGAGGATTTTCAGGGAAAGTGCTGAGACAGGTTGATGTGTTTATATCTAACATGCATATTTTTTCACAATGTCAAAGAAGTTTTAAAAAAATTAACGGAATCTGCCACCCTACAGGACCAATTAAAAAAGTTTGACAGGTGAACCAGTGGTTTATTATTTTGTTTACCATGGCTGCATTATGATTATGGCTTCTAATGCAGATTTAGGCTGCAGTACTTATGGAAAGTCTTTGCTAATCCACTCAGTCCATGTGTGCATGTGGCATCTGGAGGGGAGAAAATGTTAGTGCAACAGATGCAGAGTGTTGTCGACTCAGCTGGAAACATCTCCTATATGACACCAGGTTAGGTTGTTAAATTGGAAAACATTACACTGAAAATATTCAATCTATAATAAAAAAGCGAGAAATTAGCATAGCAGTGCCCTGAATCATCTTTTCCATTTGAAAACGACCCAATTACTGTGTTGTACTTGTTGTTTGGGATGCAATGTGCTCACAACACAGCCTTCCACAGCACCAGTCAGCCGTAAAACCTATGGAGTAACAAGCTTGAATTTCCTATTTGTTGCACGCTGAGAGGAGAGCCCAGCTGTTTGTGTGTGTGTGTGATGTAAAGGGTCGTTTTCTACCCATGTGCAGCAGTAAACAGGTCAGCGCCTCTCAGGGGCGAGCCGGGCTGAAGGCTGCAGGTCTGCTGCAGGACCACGGCCGGCGCAGTGACCTCACATTTCAGCTCAGCTGGAGGAGAGAAAAAGCAAACGTAAATGTGCTAAAGTCCAACTCTGCCGAGTTCGTAGCCTGAATTTCACTCTCTCCAACTTTAGTCCTCATATAGCAGCAGCCACTATTTTTTATTCAGGCGTAGTGCATCGGTGGAATGATTCAGCTGGTTGTTATTTTATAGATTAGTTTTTTTCCCCTTGCATTGCAAGTCTTATAGATATTCCCTGATCATAGATTTTATACCTTGGCTTTCCTTTTGCTAACCTCAGTGTCCAGAATGGAGGAAACTAAATACCCAAACTCATAAGACTTGATACTGACTCTTGCAACAAATGCATTGATACAAAACATTTAATATTCAATGATTTTGTGCAGCTTTCAACTGCAGTTCAAGAATTATTCAAATTCGTCTAATTGTTATTACTGATATCACTTTGTAACCACATTCTGTGCTCAAATCAGCTTTTATTTAATTTAGTAAACTATAGTTTATAAGTGAGAACAAATCTGCAATTTGAAAACTGAATGTCTTTCTTTTGTGTAAAATCTTTTTAAATGAATGAGATTCCTTTCCTGCGAAATAAAAAATAAAACAACAATAAAATAAGACTACTTTATTTGATTGTTTTTGTAGTTTTGCATTAAAGTAAAAAAAGTGATTTTAAAAAATTGTTGGTGCAGAATCAACAAAATTATGTGATAAAAACATAGCAACATGTTCTTTGATTTAAAAAAAATATTTTTTACAAATAGTGACAGTACATTTGTTGCTATTTGTGTTTTTTTTTTTTATCAAATCAAAATGTTAAAAAGGTTTCCTAAACATAATGTTGCAATGTTACAATTATAGTAATTTGATACCAGTTGCATACACACAACTGGAAGTACAGTTTTATGAACAAAATGAATCACAATTTTAAATAATGATTGAATAAACTTAATTTTCTTTCACTGTGATGTCAAAGAAAGCATCAGCAGCCAGCTCCAGTTCTTCTGGAGGATTTTATTGTTTAATCATTTTGTTTTCTGACATGATCTATCCTGAGGATCCTACGTTTTAAACCAATGTAACAACACACCTGCACTTCATTAGACCATATCGTGACAGAACAGGTCAAACCAAACAACAAAATCTAAACAAAGAAACAAAAATGAGATTATTAATCTAATTTACAAACTCATCTACATAAATAAACGATCTGCAAAGTAAAACGTGTAATACAGAGCAACTCAAAAGGTTAATTTAAAGAAAACAATACAAAACAACAAAGAAACCCCTCCACTGGTAAAAGCCAGTGATGTAATCAGTGACATCATCAAACAGGAAGTGCTGGTGCCTCCCATACACCAGCTCAGGTTTTAGCAGCTGAATGTTCAAACAGTGGTGAGTAAAAAGAAAACAACACCTATCTAGTTTATGAATAAACTAAATTACAATTTTAAATTGTAGAAAATTAAAGCAATTATTGGAAAGTTTTTAAACTTTTCACCAGTTTAATTGACAGATTAACCATTTATTTTTTATTTTTTTTACAGTTTATCTGGGAGTAACTGAAAACTGACCAACTATTGAAACTAAAAAACAACAAAAAGAATCAATACTTTATTTAAAAGTAGCTAAAAAAAGTTTTGCACTTTAGTTCATTTTCTGTATCAACTGAAATCTGTTCGTATGATGTCCGAACTAATGACCACAGAAACTGTTCAACTTTCCAGTACAGAAAATTTTTTCTAACAGGGAAAGTAAAATGTCAGAAACTCTAAATGAAGGAAGAAGATTCCCACAGCAGATTCTGTTCTGGTTCTAACACATATGAATGATGCTGGGACGTTTTGTTCTGTGACGCTAACAATAATAAACCCTAAAAATAAATTGTTGGAGGGAACGAATCACACTAACCTGATTTTCAAAGATGAGCAATTTGAGAGGAGACAGACCATTTCTGTTAAAAAGTGATACATTGGAATCACTGCAGTGTGCAGATGGACCAAATTATAACCTTCTGTTCAAACCTTTTATTGCTTTTTCTCTTTGGACATGAAGGCAGCTGGATATTGTTAACTTGACTTCATGTCCACCTCCAACACTCTTTTTGTTGTTCTATATTTAGCAGCTGTCTTTTCCTGGAAATTGCTGACTATTAGGAATAATTCATAACGCCAAGAAATTTCTCATAGCTCCTTTTTCATGGTTTTTCAGTTTGTGCCTATTTTTAAAAATGTAATTAACCACATGGAGGCCGTTAGCCTGTAGCTCTGCTCATGTTGGTCTTCACCTCATCTGCATGCAGGGCTCTAGTGTCTTATTTTTTTCTTTAGAATACTCCAAAGATTTTCTGTTGGCTTTGATTGGGCCATTTGGCTGACCAATTAAGAATAGTGATACACATTGCCATTGAAGCAATGTGTATCCGGCTCCCTGTAGCTCAGAGAATTGACGTTAAAGAACTGTTGTTAGCTTATAAATCACTAAATGGCTTAGCAACAAAATGAATCAAAGATCTGCTGTTGTACCATCCGATCAGGTCTCCTGGTTCTGGTCTGCTTTGCACCAGAACCAAACATGAAGATGTAGCATTCAGATTCTATGCACCAGAAATCTGGAACAAACTTCCAGAAAACTGTAAAACAGCTGAAAAACTGAGCACCTTTAAATATATCTGCTTCCAAAAACAATCCATGTGCTTCAAACAGCCACCCAGCTGTTTGTTGGGAATAAGTTTATGTTTTTTAGTGTCTGGAAAAGGAGCCATTTCAAATCAGCTGTTACTTAGCAACCCCAGAGAAGCCCAGCCTGTTACCTAGCAAACCAAGCTGAGCTCCCGGACATTTGATCAGCTGCTGTACGCGCTGGACAATGGCTGCTGGAAAACACAATGGCTGCTGGAAAACACAATGGCTGCTGGAAAACACAAGTGCTTTGTAGTTGACTTGCCATTCAGAAACCATTCTTGTTGGCTGTGCAGGAGGCTCCACTTCTGCTTTTCAAAGATGTACGGTTGTAGAATTGTTCATCATTTCCACATGAGTGTAAACTTTGAGACAAACGCCCTAAAACAGCTCAACATAGGCAGAACTGACCAGATTAAAATCATTATCTAAATAATTTTGTGTAAAAATTTAATGAATATGTTTGATATTGACCACAGATCTATGCTGACCTGCTGGAGAAAGCAGAATAGGTCACCTTTAAAACCTTTTATTATTTACAATTTAAATGCGTTGTCGTTTTGAATCTATATTTAAAAAGATTTTTGATACAATGAGAGATGAAGCAAAGTGTTAAAGAGAAGAGGGCAATCATGAAACAAGTAGGAAATTAAACTAAGAGAGTAAAAAGCATTATAATTATTGTACAATTAAATAAAAATAATCACAAAAACTGATCATCAACATGATCAGTTTTTGTAATATAACTTTATATTTTTGTGATAAAATGATCTGTGAAAACGTGAATTAGACACTCAGGACTCAGAGAGGTTCAAACTTTGGCAACGTGATATGAAAACATTTCTATGTTTTCTATTTTGACTTTATTTTTGTTTTGCACTCTTCAGGTTTGATTAAAGTAATTAGCTCTTTAAAGCCATGGAAAGATGTAAAATTTTGGCTCCTGGCTGTGGATATTTCATGCTAACATTAAATTTTACTTTTGGAAAAAAAAGAAGGTACTATCACCACAGAGCCTCTTACAAACATGTGGAAACCGTCTCCTGCATCTGTGCGTGTGTGTGTGTGTGCGTGTGTGTGTGTGTGTGTCCAAGAGAAAAGCAACATGCAGAAGGTTCTAGACAGAGACACTGATGGAGAAAAGACAGACAGAGGAGTGAAATGGAGCATGCGGTTATCTCTATCTGGTTTTCCTTTATGGTTGAGTGAAGAGAATCCTCACCTGGCATATTTTTTGCGCAACCTCATTTTCTCTCCTTTTCTTATCAGCTCCTCTCGTTGTAAAGCTTCACAATGGTTAATATGTCGTATCTTACGGAGGGAGGAAAAAGCTGCTCCTCTCTCCTACGTTATCCTCCAGCCTGCCTTAACCTGTCCTTGCCTTCATCCCTTTAGGACGCGTTTGAAGTTCTGGCGGAAAACTACGAATTCAATGACATTGAGGGACGGTGCCTGGCCTTCAGGAGGGCGGCCTCTGTGCTGAAGAGTCTTCCCTGGGCGGTGCGGAGTATCGGGGCCACGCAGGACCTGCCATGCCTGGGTGAACACACCAAGGCTGTCATGAAGGTAAGACCCAGAGAGGCTTGCTTCTTCGTGCAAACTGAGCTTTGATACAGACACTTCAGTGCAGCACAGTAGTAAATAATTAGTCAGTGGAAGGAAATATGTAGATGTTGAAAATTAAAAAAGTGACATGCTTTTGTATTTGAAGCTGCAGGATGTAATTTTTATATAAAAGCAGCATTCAGCTTCAATGCATCACAGATCTGGAACAAACTTCCAGAAAACTGCTAAACAGCTGAAACACTGAGTTCCTGTACATCCAGGCTACAAACCCAGCTGTCTGGAGTTGTTTTTAAAACATAACCCATGAAACATTAATCAACCCTCTGATGTGTAACGATGGTAAAATGTTTCAGTTGTTGACTGTGTGTTTTACGACTGTATTTTTGTGTTTTTCTGATGTAAAGTTCTTTGAATTGCCTCATTACTGAATCTATGCAATAAAATTGTATTTGATTATATGATATTTGTTGAAACTGGTATTTTGTGACAGTATGGTATGTTGCAGATGATTTGTGGAAAAATTGAGCTCCTCTACCTTCTCCCAGTGCTCCCATTGCTAACTAGAAACAACCAATCACAGCCAGGAGGCGGGTCTTAGTGCTGGCAGTCACAATCTTTTCTGGCATTGCTCATCCTCATAGCCTGCTATTAGCATAACCACTGGAGAAGTTGCAAAAACGGTTGTTCTGTTTCTCCTCAATTAGGAACATTTGGCAGTGCGTACCTGAGATTAATTGACTGCGCTAAGACCCGCCTTCTGGCTCTGATTGGCTGATTTTGGTTGGGAGCGAAGCATTTCTTCTGACAGCAACAGTATCTTATGAAGGAGTTGGAGGAGATAAATCTTTTTCACAGTTTGTCTCACAATAAACTGTCAAGACGTGGTGCAAATATGTAAAAAAACCCTTTTTCTCCTGTTACATACTGCAGTTTAACTCTTCAGTTCTTCACTTCAAATCAAATGACATTTCGTTTGAGCCGCTTTTGTTTTTAAGATACTAATCAATGTTTATGCAGCACAATTGATTGACACCATGCTTTGTTTGATTTTGCAGCTGTGGACTGGCTGGCTGACCTTTGACCTCTGGAAACATTTATTAGTATCTTTAAAATGATAGGAGCACAAAGAAAAATGTTTGTTGCTGAGACTAAATTACATGCACACAATTTTCTTAAGTGATATTTCCTGGTAGTTGTACTGAATTTGATTTTGATTAGATTTTTTTAACTTTTCCCCTTTAAAAAAACCAAGATTTGTGATGAAATGAGTAAGATTATTCTTTCAAAGCAGTGCAGAAATGTTTATCTTTTATTATTTGAGAATAACATGAATTGAAAATATAAGCCACTAAGAGTGAGATATTCTCCTGTGATTAGTTTCTCTGCTGATTTGGAATCAAATCAGAAGGAAAAGGGCAGAGAGTGGTCAGTGGTTTTAATAATGTGTGTGATTCAGTGGTGGTGAAGGACCCAAAGGAACATTTGTTTTTTGTAGTAGAATATGACCTTGAGAGTGTTTTTAATAATTCATTAGAAGAAGAAAACCATGATTGTAGTTTTAAAACTTATCTCTGACTCCTGCATCACTACTCGATCAATTATTAACTTAATATACATGTTTAATACTAAACTAAAAGCATTCCTTTACCAATACGCTGATTGAAAAAAACTTTTTCTTACACCTACTTATGGTTTCTCTGACAAGTTAGAGGGAATTTTTTATTGTTTTTTCATCATTTTCCGTTCAGTTGTAAGTAGTTTTAACAGATTTGTTCTGTTTTTTTTTCTGAATATTTCAGATCATAAGAAAAACTTTGACATCAAACAAAAATAATGAGATTAAAATGACATAAAATAATTTGTCTCCAAACAAATTCTATCTATTATCTATAAATCTATTGTCACTCTTAGAAACATTCATATTCATATCATACAGATCAGAAAAATGCTCCTCTATTTTGAAACTTTATTGAGGTTTCAGATTTGATTGCACAAGGCCAAGTCACTGTACTCACAATGCCCCAGAGAAAGTGCAACAATCATTCAGTGCACACATGGGATGACGTAAAGCAAATTCACAATGAGCGGTTATGAAAAACGCGGGGAGGGGAGCTGTGGTTTAGTCACCAGGAAGGCCGAGGCGCGCCAGGCTGTCTCTGCCTCGTGTTAACCTTGATGGCTGCTGCTGCTCAGACTGCTTTGTGAAAGTCATTCAGACTGTTGACGTACAAAGCAGCAAGCGCCTGTCAAAGCGCCGTCTCTCACAATGCGGCTGGCTTCTGGTTTCGGCCTTCTAAACCGTACCGACATTTCATGCAGTCAGAGCTTTCTTTATCCTGAACACCATCTTTGTTTTCTGCATTCTTGTACAAGAGACCACCGAGGCAACAGAAGAAGGACTTAGTTTATGGCGTGGCCTTGCCAGCCTGCAGGCCTGAGTCCAAAAGGAGAAACAAAACCTAAAAGTTTGACCAAACACAACGGCTGTTTTCACAGTTACAAAATTGTGTTGGTTTTCTTTACATTAGCAGAATATTGACAAAAGTTCGAGCACATTTGTAATGAAAACTTATCAACAGTTCAGTTCTCTTAAACACTTTGACATGACATTTGTTGTGAATGAGCTCTACACAAATAAACTGAATTGAATTTTTACAGATCTGATTTATTTTAAGCTTGCTCAATTAAATGAAAAATTTCTCAAAGTAGAAATTCAGAAAAGACAAATTTATTATCTGTCGAACTGAAATCTATTTACTTCATTGTAAATTTAGCGTACAGAATTACACAGTTTGTAGAGGACATGTATAAACCACTTTCCGTGTGAAAGAAGGCAGAAATAAAATGAACAATAATTGACTTTGAGTGAAAGTGCGGCTGTCCTCTTGGTTACCACACAGTTTGTTGGGTTTCTTGCTCTGTAAAATGAATATGAACACACTAATTACAGTCATTTGGTCCCAAATTGCTGCACGAGTTGGACAGTTGAGGATGAAAAAGGCTAAACATAAACCACACACAGAAAGATGAAAACATGCAAATATGACAAGCACACAAAGCCAATCGATGGTTTTCATCCTTGGAAGAAGAGGAGAACTCATTTCAGGGCTGATCAATTCAGATCCAAACACATAAATCACAAAATCTTTACTATATTTACTCTATACTCCATTTTGTTCATGACAAAGCAGAACACATTCAGCACATTTGGCAACAAATCTAAAGTGTGATAAAAACATGATATGCATGATCTTTAAAGGCACGAATAAAAACATATGAGGGATAAATTTACATAAAAACACTTACATCACTGCAGACGGGGTCTGGACTGCAGGGACGGCTCATAGTGAGTGTTGTAATAAAAATATTTATGGCACCATTTGGATGTTTCATAAACAAAAATTATTGGTGGTGCAATTATTGGGGCTCCCACTGTCAATATTTCTTGCCAACAGGACAAATCTTCAGTTTTAATCTAATTTCACAAATATTCCTCTTTGCACAAAATATCTTGGATCATCAAGAGTTTTGGGTTATTTCCTGAACTTTGCTCATCACGGTTTCCTTCCTGCCGTTTGCTAAACAGAGATTAGATCCGACATTTACATCAAAATACATAAAGCAAAACTAGTCAACAGTCAACATACAAGGAATGTTCTGCTTAGAAAGCAGCACTGTTAGCTGCAAAACTCTGAAATACCTTTAACTCTGCCAGGGAGACTTTAAGAGCCAGAGTACTCAGAAGGTTGCTTCACAAGCAAGGCGCAAAATAAGAAAAGTCAGTTCAGCCTTGATCAAAGAAAAATGTGCTACACTCCAAATAAAACTCAAGCAAGGACCAAAAATCACAGCAATATTTGAAGGTGTAAAGAAAGTATTTACAAAGGAGAGGAATTTAACCCAACACAGCTGGAATGTCCATGTTCTACACAGGGAATCAGTTATTAAACATCAATCAAGAGGGTTTCAAAATTACAATCTGGACGAGTTTTTCCCCAAAAAAGAAAGATCCAGTCAACCTTTCAGCGTTTTTATTAAATGTCCAGTAATTATTCTGAACTGGAAAGCATCCTCTGTCTCCCAGCGTCATAAAAACACCAACATTTTGCATCTACTTGTACTGCACATTTCAGCAGCAATGCAAGTCTAGATGCTTTACATGACGAAAGCATAGAAACAATAAACAAGTAACAAACATTACACATTTTCAAAATATCATCGAATTAATCAGAAATCATCACAAATGTTGGAATAAAGAGTAAAATGAATCAATATCCCAGTAATTCTTGATCAAACGAAGCTTTAAGCAAATGCATTTTTAGCCTTGATTTAAAGGAACTCGGTGTCTTGCAGTTTTCTGGAATTTGAAGCCGATCAATTGCCTGCTTGTAGTAAATCCAGCTTAGTAAAGTTTGGTGTTATCTGCATAATTATGCAGTACGTAGTTATTAAAATGTCATCAATAAAAATGGAAACTAAACGAGGTTTGAAAGTTTGACGTTAGGTTTTGTAAACAACTCAGAGGCGGAAGTGGGAACGTTGCGCAACATAAATAATCACCCGGTCATAACTCAGTGCACTGAATAATAAAATTATTTAATGAAGCTTCAAGGCAAATTTTAATAATTGAGGTACTAGAATCATTTGAGTTTCGGTAAACGGAAGGTTAAAATTTTCTTCATTTCTTTGTGTGACTTGAAGCTGTTGCACTAAAAAATAAATTCATTTCAAGGCGTCTTTTAAAACAAGTTTCCAGGGGTGTCAGTAAATGTGCTGTACAGTTTTGTTGAAGCTTATTTATAAACTCTCACCAGTACACAAGGATCACACCGCAGGAGAAAACAGACAAATGTTTGTCTGAGTGGAAAAAGTCTGCTAAACTTACTTCATCCTCTCACTTTGTCAAGCTCAGGTCAGAAATCATGGCAGCTTGTCAGAGAAAGTTTGCGTGGAGAGAGCGCAGAATCCCTGCAGATGAAAAAGTTAAAAAAGGGCAATCCAACTTTCTGACACGTTGAACCTAGCATCGTCACAGCGGGTCTAAGAGCAAGCCTCCAGATCTGTCAGAGCTGTCAGCGCTGAGGCAGAATTATAAAACAAAGAAACATAAATGTGCCGCGGAGACCAAATTAGACAGTCTGCGGATGACCTCTCGTCTTTGTTGTTTGCGCGCCAAGCAGACACCCACCTCACTCCGAGCTCTGTGCTCCCAGTGTTGTCGCTTTGAATGTATTGCCGCGTGAAAACAAGAGAAAAGACATGACATGAAAAACAAAGTGAAGCCGAATGGAGTTAAAAAGACAAAAGCAAAATGCTTGATGCGGCTGTGAACATCAGAGTGACACCATCAGCGGCGACTGAGCTCCTCACTGACAACTGAGCATCCAGAGTGTGGAGAGGACATAAGCATAGCGACATAAAAACGAGGCAGAAACTGAGCTTGTGAAGGAGCATATCTTTGCTGGTGCAGGAAGTGTGGTGAAGCATTTGAGGTTGGCCTTAGCTGGAGGCTTGAAAAGCAGAGGTGGACGGCTGGATGCTTCGCTGAGCAGTGAAGGCTGCTGCACACTGCTCTGTACTCACAACCTTCACCTTTGGATCAATAGTTCATCCATGCTGGTTGCCTTTCCTTTATGCTCAAGCTTAAAATGAGCACTAAGCCCTGCAGAATTGAAAAACATATCAATCTCAATTTCTTCTTTTTTTTTAAAATACTAGCCAGGTAACTGCCACTTGATTCAGACAATGGAGACGTTTAAAATGGAAGTGCAGACGATTTCATTTGGAGCAAATAATGGAGTCTGAGGGAAAAACCCTGTCACCCTGGGCGTTTAATGATTGTCATTAAGCTGGTGTTAATCTCAGGTATCACGGCAACAAAGATGTTATTTCTAGGAACAAAATGGAAATGACGACACCTCATTTAAGTGGAAATGGTTTGCAAATGAGCAGCAATTTGAGGGCATGTGATGACAGCAGACAGAAAAAATAGAAACCCAGGAAAACAGCGCTTTTGTCTCTAATCTCATTTGCTTTTATGTTTTACAGGAGATTCTTCAATATGGCCGCTCATTTGAGGTCGAGAAAATACTCTCTGATGAAAGATGTCAAACTCTCAAGGTTGGTAAATGAAAACCACCTTCAGTCAGTCACTCATTTGCTTTTTCAGAACATTTAAATCGACCCTCGTTCCCCGGCAGCTGTTCACGAGCGTGTTTGGGGTTGGACCTAAAACAGCCGAGAAGTGGTACCGCAGAGGGCTTCGCTCGTTCAGCGACGTTCTGGCGCAGCCCGCCATTCATCTGAACCGGATGCAGCAAAGTGGTACGTCAAAATTTTCCCCCGTCTTCAGAAAACCACTTTGCAAATTATAGATCGGGGAATTCAATACAAGCTTGCTTCCAAAAACACTCGGCAGCCTAATCGTTAAATTTCCAATTAATGTATCTCAATTAAACCATAAGAGGTTTTTACAGAGGTATTCACACTTTTTGATCTTACATTGCAATCCTCTGCCTGTTGAAGATTTCCTCTAATGAACATGGAGCAATTTAGTGTGATCATAAAAGTCTGCATTTATATTTAAACCCAGTTACTTTAATACCTCTAAATTAAATCCAGGGCAATCTAAACCCAAAACTTAGATTTTTCTTTTTTGTTAGTCATTTTTGATTTCTATCAATATCAAATAATTATTGACTTAAAACAAGATCCTGTATTTTACTGTAAAGTTACTTCTGAGTTAGTCTTGTCTTATTTCAAGTATATTTGACTAGAAACTACACAAAAATACTTGGTAAGATTTTGTGTTTTTACAGTGTAGGTGTGTCACATTTTGCTGCCTGATAAATTATTATTTGGAGACCATTTTCAAGTAGTAATTCAAGCACACCCTCTCAAAGAGCCTACAGTTTTTATTTCTAAGGAACATTTAACACCGAAACATATTTTATTTTTAAATAAACACCCAAAACAACAAATAAAATGGAAACAGCGTCACATTGAAGACTTTTGTCATCCAGCCTTTGGTAGAAGGAGAGACCCAAATGGAAACTGTTGAGCTTTTTGAAATTTATTATGTGATTAATTGATTCATGACTTGTTACGACAGGGTTAGCAAACTGTTGTGGTGACCAAAAAAGCTCAACCAAAAAGCAATTTTCTTTATTTATTGGTCCATCTACATTTCAGCCCTCCTGGTTATGAGATACTGAAAGGACTTGGTTTAGAATTGACCCTGGAACACAATTTTGAAAGGCAATAATGGGAGTTTAGTTTGTTTCTTTAATTATTTTCTTCATTTGCTTTTAAAAACGGTAAAGGTTATGAATTGTTGTCTTTACACTTCAGGCTGACGCATTATTTCAGGCTGTGTGCATAGTTTAGTTTGGAACTGCAGGTGGATAAATCACACAGACAAGCAGCTTTGCAATAGTTGAAACTTTCCAAAAGATGCTGCCAGTTGCACATAGTGTTACACTTCATGGCCGGGTGATTGAAAGCCTCAAATTGCTGTGTTCACAGGTCGCCATTCACGTCAAACTCCATTCAGTAGTTTATAATGCTGACAGACGCGTCCATCAAAACGGTCACAATCCATCATTTGGAACGCCGGATTCGTCACTTTGAATGGAGAAATGTCGCAGGTTTTTGAAGTGGAAAATGTCTTTGAACCCTAATCGCCTCGCCATATTCTGGAAATCTTTACTGAGCAGAAACAAGAGCCATCCCATTAATTTTCTGCAGCACCGACAGAAAAATCATTAAAGGTTTTGTAATTAATTGGAGGTGCATCGCTATTCGTCTGAAGAAAAGAAAGGAGAATTAAGTGCTTTTTAAGTGGCACAAAGACGGGAGAAAATGCAAAGTGAGATGCATAAAATGAGATAATCATCAATGCATCAATTATAATTAGGAACAGTTTGCAGATACAGTAATCCTCTTGTGTCTGCAGCCGGAGCATGCTGTTAGTCGGCTCCTATCAACAAGCGGAGTGTATCACATTTCTACCTTACTTTTAATCCACCCTGACTCTGTGCTTCCCCAGAGCAAATGGCTGTGATTGATGGCGAGCTGCCAGACTAATAACCATGTGGTCTTTTCCCTGCAGGTTTTCTGCATTATGGAGACATCTCCAGGGCTGTCAGTAAAGCGGAGGCACAGGCCGTGGGGAACATTATTGACGAGGCTGTCCATGTGATCACACCAAACGCCATACTAGCGCTGACAGGTGGCTTTCGGAGGTACAAGGCTTGTCTCCTTCTTTCAGCGTTGAAATTGCAGATGAAATAGAACAGCGCCTCTGCCTTTTTCTTCCCGCCGCTTTCCTTAAATATCTTTTTTGTAATGCACAGGAAAACACGAGTCTCAGGAGGTGTTGATTCCCATTTGAATATTCCCTGCTACCTTCTATCAGAGCAGAAACTGATGGAGTTAGTTTGGTGTTGAATCTGGATTCTTGGTCTCTGTAGAAAGAAAGAGCAGGTCAGTCCTGTTTTGCACCGAGTCTAGGTCACTCAAATGCATTACATTGTCAGTATCAGGGCGCATGGCGAGTGTTCTTGTAAAGCAACCTGCTGAGTGCAACTTTTTGGTCACAGACATCACCTCCCTCCGCTCCCACCTCTTTGTGCTGCTCTCTTTTTATGTGCGCTGCTTTGTGCCCGAGTAAGCAGGGAGCACTCTGCTCTGTGGCGCTGTAAAAATCCAGCCATAACCCAGCAGCGTGTGAGGTAAATAATTCAAGGCGCAGTCTGGCACTGAGGACATGCACTTGCTTCTCAACGGGGGTGAGAGAGCTGCAACAACTTAGCTGATGACCTTTAATGCTGTCTGGGCTACAAACATAATATACACTTTCTCCTCTTTCCTCCATAAACCTTAGAAAGGTTCATGTTTCATATTCTGGTTTTCCCGCTTGGCCGAAAATGACTTCAGATTGAGCATTACATGTAAATAAAGCAACTTGCTTAGTCTACGTCTCAAATTATGACAATCACTAAATAATAATAGGATGCTGTCACCATCCATTCATATAAATATCTGTAGTTTTTTTTTTCTCAATCCTTTAAGGGATCCATGATGACGGAGGAAGATCACAGAGTTGGCTGAAGAAGCAGGTGTTTCGCTGCTGCTGCTACTTTCAGCTTTGTAAATGAAACAATGATATCTCTGGTCAGACTTGGGGATCCATTAAGTACTTAATAAGCTTTGGGTCTGGTCTTTGTTCGAATGTAAACGGCAGTAGTTCCGCTGGTTCTACGACCGCAGAGCTCCGTTAGCATTTAAGATCTTCCATCACTGCTTGTCTGGTGTTTCTCCCAGAGTTTTTTGCTCTTTGGCCGGGCGTTTTGTCATAAACTGGATTTGTGGATAAAAACTGTCAGCACGGCATTTATTTTTAGCTCATTATGGTAACGTCACCTGTTTTAGCTTTTGTCAGTTTTGCTCTTACAAATGACTCAAAGTCTTCTGGAGAGAAATGTTGAGAGCATAAATGTAGGGCCTTTGGAAGATTGGTTCGGTTCTTTCCCACTGCACTCTTCTGTTTTTTTACACGTAGGATGCGATCCAGAATTTTCTTTTTAATTGCAGCCAACAGTGACACTGTGTGGCATTATCTAAAATTACACCAGCCAAGCACAGAATGGTTAGCCTTCCTGTGATTACTCTATATATTCCAGTACAGAATGGACCAAAAATACATCTTCAGCCCATATTATATTATATTTTTCACCTCCATCGGGTGAAAAATATAACAAAGATGTACATTTTTTGAATTAATTGTGAATTTTGTTGTGTCAGAAACAGCAATTTTTCAGCTTATAGGAAAATTGCAACATATTTAGGCCACCATGTTCAACTAATCCTGATTCACTTTAAAGTGTGGTAAATTCTGAAACACTGAATTTCTATTTACACTCTTAACATTCACATTTTCATCATAACATCTGTTCTGCAGTACACACAAAGAAAGTTTACAGCTTTTTCAAATTAATACCACATCAAACGCTGCCAGAGGAGGGAAAAAGTAAACATCCCTAATCTACAGAAGGACAGATGACAGCTGGAGAGATATCTGATTATGTAAATAATGGCTCCTCTATGAGGGAGTGTTGTAAAATGAGCTGAGGAAAGTGATTAGCACATCATGGATAGTTAACATCAAGAATGAAGGGGAGGAACCACTTACGATTTATGGGCCAGCAGCTCTCTGCAGAGCGTAAAGGGGCCTGTGAGTGAGACGTTATGGATTTAAACTCGACCAGATGAAGCACCCGTTTACCTCGCGTTAGATTTATGCAGACTTGAGGAGCAACATGAGACTTCATTGGAGCCATGCAGAGATGTAGCTGAAAAGTAATGATTTTTACTCCATCAGTCGCTAATTTAGCATGTTCTTGGTCAAAAGGAGACGATGTCTGGAATAGTTCAAACGCTCCGAGCTGCACCACTAATAATCGTCTGATTCTGTGCAGTGGGATATCTTTTTGAGCACACTGTCAAATCTTGATTTAATAACCTATAATTTGAGACTCTCATTAGCTTTGTGGCCAATAGCCCTTGTCAAAACTTACAAGTACAGTATAGCTCCTCGGATAGATATTTTCGGCTCTATCGCGTCTTTTATCTCTGGATAAGATGCACAGAAAATAACTCTGCTCCCAAAAGTTTTGCAAAATAAGGGCTGTACTTCATAGGCTGGAGTTGTCATGTACTTCAGAGGAAAGCAGCATGGCGGGGATTTGTTGATGCCACTGACATTAGGCTTATTGAAAGGACAGCTGTGGAAGGCGGGTGACAAGCCTTAAAAGCGGTTTTGTTAGGGTGGGGGGGGATTAAAAATAGATTAGGCGTGAAAATGCAGCTTCTACCAGCACTCTGCGTGAAAAGGCTCGCACAGTGTCAGTGGAGCGCTGTATTTATTTCAGCATGTTGCCAGCGATTCCCTGCTGTGGATCTTGTGTAACATCAGATTGTCTGGAATATTAACTCAAAGTGACACTGATGAGGGGGGGCTGGTGGTATCTGCTCTCCAAAGCCTCAAACAGGGGCTGATTCTTATGCTTTGTTTGCCTGCAACAGCAGCTCAGATAAGGATTCCTTATCGGCTTAATTCATGGTGTCGTGATTGTTCAGCCCAACTCTATCATCAGCTCACAGGAGGGGAGAGCAAAACAAGATGTCTGGTCTTAATGTATGAGCCAAAGTGTCTCTATGGCTTCATGTTGCATCCATAAAATCAGACAGAGCCGGAGTCAACATATTGCTCCTGGTGATTTAGCTTCTTGAGCGCGTTCCCAGGGAATGTTGGACTCTGCCAGGTCTGATTGCTGCTCTTGTTTGTGGTGTTGAGCCAGGACTTGAGTCAGCTCTTACCCGTGAGGTCATGGTTCACAGTAACGATTCCCCGAATGATTCAGGTTTTTAAAGAGAAAACTTCAAGACGTTAAATATCAAAGTCAAATTTCTTTGAGGTCATTTATATGTAGCATTTTAGTAACAGATGAAGGTGACTTAAATACTTCCCCTTTAAGCCATTTCTCCATTGATACGTCATCATCAGCGTGTTACTCACAGTCGTTGTCGTAAATATGGGCATGAATGTTGGACCGTGGGTGGGAGCTGTGCTTGAGTTTGTGGTTTTGATGCTCCCAGTAATTTCATTTTGTCTTATAGAAATTCATTTCCGGCCCAAACATAATGAAAACAGACCCAAGATTTAGTGGAGGAACTATTCGACTCTGGACACCTGGGTTTCCAGCTTACACCTGTTACCTTGGTGATCACAATGCATTGAATAAAGATAGTTCTGATTTCTTTTTCTGGACCACCTACTGCTGAGTGCAGCTGAGCTCTCTCCCTGCTGCAGATGACTTCATTCTGTGGATTTTCCATCAGCTGCAGCAGCAGCAACACTTCCCACTTCTTTATTATTCATACATGTCGCCTTGTCGTCCATAGAAATTTGTAAATAGCTATGTATATTTTATAGGCCTAGTGCATACCTGTGAATAATTTAGCACTTTCCCTCACGCAATAAAAAAGTAGACATGCTGAATTCACACCAGGTGTTCAAAATGTTCTTCACTTCAGCTCCGTGTTGCACCACGTGCTGAGAAACACATGGCTGCTACTCTACACTCTGCGTCAGTGAACAAGCAGAACCTTTGTTTCAGCCAAGAATAAAGAGGAAAATATCTGCTCTGCTACAGAAACGTTGCAGTGTCACATCACGCTTCAGACGACGACTTCTAATGCAAGGATCTTAGCAAACTTAAAATAACACAAAACTAACTTACAAGTAACTTTTTTTAGCAAGATTTAGAAGCTTCTGTTGTGTAAATAATTCCTTAATATTGATGAAAAAGTTCTAATTCCTTTGGCGATTTATTTAACTAACAACAAAATGTGTTCCCATGTTGTAAGTCAATCAATATTGAGGAATTATTTACTTAAAACAATCTTTTACATCTTGCTAAAAAGTCACTTTTAAGTTAAAGTTAGATATTTACACTAGAAACTAGACCAACAATACTTGAGTTTTTTTGTTGTGTTTTTGCAGTGCAACATAAAAGGCTAAATCTTCAATGTACACCTGATATGTAAAAGAAAAAGGTATAAATTATTATATTTCACATGTCAGTAAACAACTTTAATAAAAAAAAGTAGCGAGGGAGAAGGAAAAGCCACACTATTAGTTAATCAACTGTCACTGTATTCAGACTCGTTGATAATCACAAAATAAACATCATGCATGAAAACATAAAACTGTAACACACTGAATGTTCTGTTCTTTTTGTGGAAAATGTTTGCTTGTTTTTTTGTTTTTTGTTTGGTGTTGAATCCACTAGTGGAGCTGTTGTCAAAACTAGCGGTTTTGAGTTGTTGTTCAGTGATTTTTCTGTTTGTTTTTCACTTTGCTGTTGCAAGATGCACTAAGTTAATAATCTTCAGGTTTGATTTGGTTAACAGAATTGTATAAATGTGTAAAATTTCGGGACGTAAACAATAGCTTGGAATGTGTATGCGTGAACAGACATTTTTAATATCTTAAGTTCAATAATATAGTTGCATTGACCTGACAGATTTTACTAAAAGAAGTTAAAATTTAATGCCACAGTGTCTTTTCTACAGATTAGTATTAAATATCACACAGAGATCAGGTTCTTGCAACATGAATGTTTATTTTTTTTCCAGATTTTCCTCCATTCATAAAGCACATTCAAGCTGCACACTTGAGTGAGTTTTGCCTGCACAGCAGAAGCCAGCAGTAAAAGTAATTTGCAACATTAGCACAATGTACGTGCTGGAAACATTAGAGGATCTAAATTAGAGGAATGATTCTCGCTCCACAGGAAGAAATCTTTAATCTTTAAAACAGTTAAATCCTACAAGGCAAATATCCTTCTAACTTCCAGGTGGAATAAATTTTCAAAAATAAAGGGCAGACATATCATATGTTTAGCTAAACTTTCCATTCTCTGCTTTTTTTTGCTTGTTTTTGTTTCTTTGTCGTTCTTTTTATGTCTCCTCCTTTGTTCATAGACAAAACTGATAACTCATGAGCTGCAAGCATAAGCAAAACAGCAGAAAAAAAAACTTGTGAAAATGATGATGTATGCCCTTTATCCTCCGCAGACTCATCCGGATGCTCCATTAATGCCGCCATAACTGTAAGGGCTCAAACTTTTCTTATTTCTGACTTGCTACCTGATTTAGCCGTGTGAACCTTTGAAGCTTTCGCCTGCAGCTATCCTCAACCTCTCTCCATTCCTTTAATGTCACTCACACTGACTGCCATCAGTCATTTGCCAGTGGCGTGAAGAAGAGATCAAACACAGAGCCTTGTGGATGCAGAAGCTTCTTTGGAGCCGTATCGCCCACAACATTCACTGACATTTTGCTTTGTTGTAGCAGTGACACTGGAGCATACTTCTGCAGGATTTCGCCTGTTGTTTATCAAAGGGTTTCTGTGGGAAAGCGTGTGTAATGTGTGTGCGCGAGGTGATGATCAGCCTGAAATGAATCTTTTTGTTTGTTTCTTTATGGCAGGAAGGGCCAAGTTGATGCGGACAAGTCCATCATGATGAGCTTTTTTCTCCCACACAAAATCCTCTGTTAAAGCTGCTATTTTTCTGCCATTTTACTTACAAAGAAGGAAAAACATCCTGTGAATTATTGTAGATCAATTCTATAAACGGTTTAGATTCAATTTTTATGTAATTATTCCTGAAACAGAACAGTTCTTGTACACTGTAAAACACTTTAGTCGTCTAATTCTTCTCTTCAATAAATTTAGCGAGTTTTAGATTTTGAACAAAAATGTGAGTTTGTGAAAAAGTACATTTACAGTAGTAAGTTGTATTTCCCAGAATGCTTAGCAGCATGTTGATCAGACTCTTGTGTTATTAAGGCAAATTTTTATTTTAATGCACTAAATGTTTCTGAGCTGAATTTTTGTTCAATTTGAAACAAGAATTTAAATTATTCTAAAGTAAAATAAGTTATTTTAACTTGACATTGTGAGTGAAAATAAATGAAAAATGTGTCTCTTTAGGTGAAATAATTGAGTTAAAACTCACAATTCAAGATTAATAAACTTCAAAAACAAAAAAAAGTTTTTTCTTAAAACAACCTCAGGAGCTTTAATTTCTGAGTTTTATCGCTCCTGACTCTTTATGGTTATCATTTTGTCCCCATTCAGTTTTTATTTGAATCATGGATTATATTCTGATTATGTCACAATTATGCTCTACTTTGTTGTTGATATTTAAATATATGACATTAAAGTTTGAATAAACTGAATAGATTTGATCTTTACTCTGTTGTTTTCACTGATTCCTGGTCAGATCAGATCTGTTGTGTATTCTGGTTTGGTCTTGTTTTGCTCAGATTCTCTGCTTGTTTAGTGACATTATTTTACATCTTCAGTTTTCACTGAATGCAACACATCATGACTCAAAATACAAACATAAATTATTCAAAATCTATTAAGCTTGGAGGGAATGTTTTTGGGTTTGCCCAAAGAAATGGAGGAATGAGTTCAGAGTTACTGATTCAGGTGCCAGATAGACGCTCCGATACACCTTTTGTGTGCGTTCTGTTCCTGTGGGGTTCTGCTGAGTTTTATCTGACATCTGTTCCTGGCAGATACAGTAATCCTGTCATGATAACCTTACAGGACTGAAACCTCCCTTCAGCACAGCTGTACTGATGGATAAAGCATCACTTCAAGCAGAAAAAATGTGAATTCTTAGTACAACAAGCAAACAAAATATTTCAAACTACTCTAATGCCTCCTGCCTGTTTCCTTTGAGGATCGAACAGTATATACTGTAACAAGACTTTGTGTTTTATTTTTAGGGGGAAGGACTTTGGCCACGATGTCGACTTTATAGTGACCACAATGGAGCTGGGAAAGGAGGAAAACCTTCTGATCAGCATCATCCAAAGTCTGAAAAAACAAGTAAGAGACGCTTTTACTTGCCTGCAAGGTTTGGGGATTTGTGGCCAAAAAAGCAACAGAAAAAGAAATCGTTATTTTCAGACGTTTACTATAAATTGCAAAGTGAAGTTTGAACATTACTGCTCATCTTAAAGTTTACTGTGTCACTTTAGGTATGCAAAGATTTATTTCGAGATATAAACAAGAAAAACAAAATTATAAACTAAAATCATATCTGTTTTTTTTTGTCATGGCCTCACCAAACACAGATGTGCCTAAAATTTATATTTGCATTTACTCATTTGTGCTATTTTTCACCTATATTTCTATACTTTGTAAAAATTACCTTCTTTTATTTCCTCTTAAATTGTATTACATTTTGACTTTGTTCTAAGTCCTTATTTGACTTCTTCCGTAATTTTACACCATGAGTTGTGAAACAAAAGCTTTTAATTAATCCATTAGTTTTTAGTAACTAAAAAATAAAATAAGTTGTAGGCAATTATCTTCAACTAAAACTTCTTGACCTCAATTACTATTCAACTCACACGACTGAAAATTACATTAAATGGCAGAAAGAAACTTTTCAATGAAGCTCTACTGTTTCAGCTTGTTTGAGTGAAATGTTTGGAAAGGTAAGACGTGGGCAAACAGAGATGTCAACACATTCGCTCCGTTTCTGGAACCTACATAAAATCTCTCCTCACAGCTCAGCAGATGAGGCAATGCATGAGCTTAGCCACAAATCTTTCAAACACATCCACAGACAAAGAGAAAGTCTTCAACACTGGACACATTCAAAAACACTGTTTCATTATCAACATGTACGCACTGCTGACTTTCCTTGAAGAGATGTTAAAAATTACTGTGATTTTCCTGCATTGTGTGCAGCGGCGACAGCTGCTCCTCAGCAGACACCCCCCGATTCTCCAGCTGTAAGAGCACATCTCAAACACTCTGGAAAAAAAAAACAACAACATATATATATATATATATGTATATATATACATATATATATATATATATATATATATATATATATAAAAAAAAAAAAAAAAATTCCCTTCTCACCCACCGCGGGTGGTTCTTATCCTCTGAGCTCGGGTCCTCTACCAGAGGCCTGGGAGCTTGAGGGTTCTGCGCAGTATCTTGGCTGTGCCAAGGACTGCACATTTCTGGACTGAGATGTCTGATGTTGTTCCTGGGATCTGTTGTAGCCACTGCTCCAGTTTGGGGGTTACTGCCCCGAGGCCCCGATGACCACAGGCACCACTGTGGTCTTCATCTTCCAGGCCCTCTCCAGTTCTTCCCTGAGGCCCTGGTATTTCTCCAGTTTCTCGTGCTCCTTTTTCCTGATGTTGCAATCACTTGGTATTGCTACATCTACCACAACGGCTTTCCTCTGATGTTTATCCACTACGACAATGTCTGGTTGGTTCGCCATTACCATTTTGTCTGTCTGGATCTGGAAGTCCCACAGGATCTTAGCTCTGGCGTTCTCCACCACCTTTGGGGGTGTTTCCCACTTTGATCTTGGGGTTTCCAGTCCATATTCTGCACAGATGTTTCTGTACACTATGCCTGCCACTTGGTTATGTCGCTCCATGTACGCTTTCCCTGCCAGTATCTTGCACCCTGCTGTGATGTGCTGGACTGTCTCAGGGGCCTCCTTGCACAACCTACACCTTGGGTCTTGTCTGGTGTGGTAGATCTGGGCCTCTATTGCTCTGGTGTTTAGGGCCTGTTCCTGGGCGGCCAGGATGAGGGCCTCTGTGCTGTCCTTGAGTCCAGCTTTTTCCAGCCATTGGTAGGATTTACTGATATCAGCCACTTGGGTTATTTGCTGGTGGTACATCCCATGTAGGGGTTTGTCCTCCCATGATGGTATCTCTGGCACCTCAACCTCCGTTCCCTGTTGTCTGAGACATTCACTGAGCACATTGTCTGTTGAGGCTTTGTCCCTGATGTATTTATGGATCTTAGTTGTTTCGTCCTGGACAGTGGTTCTCACACTCACTAGTCCTCTGCCTCCTTCCTTGCGGCTCGTGTACAGTCTCAGCGTGCTATATATATATGGTATATATATGGTATATATATATATATATATATATATATATATATATATATATATATATATATATATATATATATATATAAATCTCCCTCCGTGATGCAGATGTGTGAATAGTAATGTGCCAAAACACAAAAATCTAAAGCAGATTGTCAGCACCTGCTCTGGAGCATCTTCTGTGCTGATGTGTGAAAATGGGATTGAGTTTGTTAAGAATGTGTTCACAAGCCATGTCTGTCTGCCAAAAATAATACAGCGAAGCGCTGATCATGTTCGAAGCTCAAATCTTTGCTCCAGGCCTTTTTTTTTTTTTTTGTTATTTTCAAACCGAATAGCCAAGTTTTACCCCAGATTGTGTGAAAGTAACACAAAATCTAAAACTTTCACACAAAAAAAGAATTGAAAGCACCAGAACATACTTTCAAATATTCATTCAATCTCGCCTTTGAAGTTTAAAACATTTTTTAAAACTTTGTTGGAGTTTCTAAGAAGTGAAATGTTGGCCTCCATGTGATCATCTGCTATGAAATATTCAGAATTAGTTTTTATTAACAAAAACAAAGTCTGCCTTTTATCACTGAAAGAAGATTTCCAGGATTAGAGGAACTGCAAGATCTAGAGCACATGTGTCAAACTGGAGGCTCGAGGGCCAAATCTGACCCACTCATGTTTTTTATGTGGCCCTCAAAAGTCTAACAGGACATGCAAATAAAACCTTCAAGATAACAGCTCAAATATCGTTTTATTAATCAAATTTAATCAGTTTCTATCTGTAGACTCCCAATTTACACGAATGTGAAAATATATTTAATATTATTTTACTTACTTACTGCTGGCAGAAATAGATATCTATTCACATTCTGGCTGAAACCAGGATGATGGAGCACATCTCAACAGTTCTACAGTCCTTACCATGTAGTTCAGAGAACAGACTTTAAAAGCTGTTCTTAGTTTATAAATCACTGAATGGCTTAATTCTGGTTCTGGTTCTGCTGTGCATCCACAGAACCAGCATTCAGCTTCCATGCACCACAAATCTGGAACAAACTTCCAGAAAACTGCAAAACAGGCAAAACACTGAGTTCCTTTAAATCTAGACTAAAAATCCACCTGTTCAAAGTTGTTTTGAAACTTAATATATAAAACATTGATAAACATTCTGATGTGTGACGACAGCAAAATGTTTCAGTTGTTGAAAGTCCTACGACTTTGTGTTTTTGTAAAGCACTTTGAAATGCCTTGTAGCTGAAATGTGCTACACAAATAAGTTTGACTTGACTTAAGCGACAGGGACGGATTTTACCAGAGTTCACCTGGTTGCTCATGTTAAATGGAACTAAGCAATTTACAGCTATTGTAACTGACTCCCATTAAAGTTTCTTTTTGTTCATTTTACTTGAAGAAAATAACAAGAGTTGTGGTACTTAAGTTATCTGAAATTGAAAGAATTAAAGAAATGTGGCTGAATTTAATAATAGATAACATACAATTGGTTATTTCACAAACTTGCTGCGGAGTGTTTAAGGCCACAGATCGCTCTGGACACCCTTTAATGGAAAATGAATCCTTTAATCAAAAGTGGGCGAGATGGAAAGGTGGCTGAAAGGATGAAAGGAAAAAGAAGGAGAGCATGGATGTAAAAGGCAGGCAGCTGGTGAAAGCAGAGCCATTAGAAAACGATAAAGTGAGAAAATGTGTCAGCCAAAGATAAAACATGGAGAGTCACAGTGTTAATAGCAGGTTATGTTTACATGCACTTGATGTTTTAATTAATAGCGGCATTAAAATGACGACAATTACTTTCTTCTAATTTAACAATAATTTGCTAAATATCGTTGTGCCGCAGGGGTGTCTAATTTAAGCGCTGCATGGAAACACTTTCCTCTGTGCTGAGAACGGGACGTAATTGGAAATGAGCAAACAATGAGAATTTTTAAAAGACTTAAAGAATCTGTTGAAGGGATTTGACACAAATTGTGATTTTTTCTCTCATTTGTTACCATAAATTTTCAACTGGGTGGTCAGAAATTTTCAAAGAACAACAATAATCCAAAAGAGTTTTTGTTTGATTGCATAAAGAAGGAAGTTGCGCACACATCTTTTTGTTTTGTTACCTTCAGCGGTTCTTGGTGCAGCGCCCCCACAGGTGAGGAGAGGAACAGGATTTTCAATTAGTTTTGTTTTTGTAGCATTGATTTTTGATTACTTAGCTTGCAGGTATTGGTCATACCTACAGAACTGCCTCTCATGAGGTAACTTATGGTCTGATCCAAGTATTTTGCTCAAAAATCAAATTTCTTTTATTTGTTGCATCTGACTGACTTGTGTTGCTTTGTTTGTGTCGTAGCGACTGTGAACTGAATGAATCTGAGGCTTGTTTCTTGATGCTCGTGTGAAGGATTACCAGGTATTGTTGTTTTCATCTTGCCTTCGGGTGTTTTTCCAAGCCAGAGTGTCAAACTGGAGCAGAGAGCCTCCAAATCCTTACATAGACAAGCTTATGGTGGGATGTTCCCCTCGTGATGCTCTGCCTCGCGATGTTTGTGTTTGGCACATATTTTTGTTTTTTTTAAAAACAAGAAACGCATGGATTTGCAACCAAACAACTTAATTGTATTGCCTTCTCTTAACAGATCCGTGTATTGCTACATATTCTTTGTGTTTCTGTTGTCTGTAATTAAATTGTGACTAAACTCCAGTTAATGTTACTGGGTCTTGTGGGAGGACCGTCCAGTACAAATCCTGGAGTATTTGCTCACTACTGACTTTCTAATTTAATGTGGTTCCAGTTAAAACTTTTGTCTTTGTGAATATTTGTTTTCCATAATCCATTATTCTGCAGTTTGCACCTTCCTTGGCAAGTAGAACATAAAACAAGCACCATTTTTTGTCTTCTTTTTTTAGAATCTACTGTTTTGCCATCTTATTAAGCAGCTAATGATGTGTTGCTAATGTTAGATCCCATTCTATATGAAGACATAGCCGGTTCTAATTATTCCCAATGCTCCGGTATGGACAGGTGAGTGTGTGTCTTTTTCATATGTGATCTTTAAAATCAGTCCATAACCTGAAAAGAAGCTGGACTTAGAGGTAGTGGCGTTAACCCAGCATTAATCAGTGACAGTCGTTATTCATTCATCATAGCCTGATTCTAAATTTAGCTAAATTAATCATCAGTTATTTAATCATCATTTCAGAGCCCATTAAACAAAACTCTCCTTAACCAACTGACTCAGAATAATAAATCTTACATTGTTCAATTGTGACCTTGAAAGTTTGCTATAAATCTACTAATAACAGTAGTGAAGTATATTTTTGCCTTTGCATGTTTCCAATTGTTTGAGGGTGGAAGACCATCTTGCCATCACCCTAACTTTTACTTTCTACTTTTTACACAAAATTATTGTTAGATAATGAGATTTTAGTCTGCTCAGTTCTGAACATGTTGAGCTCCTTTCAGAATGAGCTCTTGTCACTTTAAATCCAAATAAGGCGCTGCTGGCCACGCCCCCAAACTCAATGTTTACTCTTGTAAATGAAAGTTGACGCAGACAGATACGTATAATTATACAACTGTACATCTTTGAAAAGCAGAAATGCAGCGTCATGCACAAACAACAAGAATGGTAAGTAAAGAATAAAACACTTGTCTTCCAGCAGCCATTGTGCAGCGCATACAGGGTTAAAACCAGCTTGAGCTCAGCTTGGGCTGCTAAGTAATGGGCTGGGCTTTGCTGGTGCCGGCAGTGACTTCTCGTTTGCGACGTTACATTTGGAAGCTCATATTTCAGACACCAAAAAAACCATGAACTTACTACCAAAAAAGATGCACTTGGGCTGTTTTCAGAAGAAGCCCAGATAGAAGAACAAAAAAGTTCAAAATGTTAATTTTGCATCATAGTTCCCTTTTCAATGCTATTTACAGCCAGAAGAAATATGTCGGTAAAATTTAAAGATGTCTCAAAATCACTTGATTCATTTTCCAAGACTTGGTCTCCAAGGAGCTTTATTTGACACAGATTCAGAGTTGTGTAGAGATGTACAGTGTGAAACGGAGCAGTGAGGACCAGGGTGAATTGTTCTCACTGAATGCTGTTCTATACATAGTTTGAGAGGGTTATAACAGGAGATAAGTGCTTCACAGACCTGCACTGTCTAGCTACTCTCATCTTTTTGCACTCATTGGGTTTAAAAATAAATCCCTCCATCTTTATTCTCTGTTTCAACCATTGTGCCTTGTGTCTGCACCCCACCAGAGGTCTATCCTTATGATAATTACCTCCTACTTACTGTCTGCTATCACTGGGAACTCACATCTTGCAGCCATTTCCATTCACTGTCGGGAGACAGAGCAAGGTGAAGGTGTGAAAGTGTGCGGATAAGCGAGGACAGCGAATTAGATGGATAGGGCAGGTGTTAAAAAGGCTTTCAGAGCCTAAGAAAGGACAGCGTGATACGACTGGAAGCTTTCTTCTCAGCGGGGCAGACAGAAAAGGGACGGGGAGAGAGGGACTGCTCTGCAGGGACGAGGACACGAGAGGTAGTGATTAAGTGGAGGTAGCAAAGGTTGACTTTAAGTCGTGTAACCTTGTCATCTGCAATCGAGCCTCCAGGGGCCGTCGTGTCTTCACTCAGGCCTTGTGTCATAGGCAGGCCTAACACATCCGCACCCCGTCCAGTCCAGCCTGAAGACAAAAATACTTCCATCTAAAAATGTCCTTGTAAAATGGGGTTCATCATTTTTACCTGCCTCCTTCTGATGCTGGCGTTCAGGAAGCATGACTTGGGGGCCGAGTCAAGGTCAGCCAGGAACATCTTTATCAGACGGATGAGTTTTAGCTTCACCCGGCTAATGGCAATCGATGTCCATATGATGCCGTCGATCATCGTTGTCTCTAAATGTTGTCCTCTGTGGAACTACAGTAACTTCTGATTCTCATCATTAACCGAGTTCACATGATTACGTGTATTTACATGATAAGTCATTAAAGAACATGGCGCGTCATCACCCAGTCATCTTCTTCTTGGTTTGTGGCAACATCACAATTCATGATGGGAAAATGTTTCCAATACAAAACCATGATGGGAAAATGTTTCCAATACAAAACCCACTTGAGCCTAGAACCAAAACTTTTATCAACAAGCGAGAATTTTTATTTTAATTTCCATAGATCCATTAAGAAAATTTATGATCAAAATATCAAATTGTGCAGTTGTATTGTCAATGGAAATGCAGCTCTTGCTCCTAGGTATTGAGATCTTGGTCTGGTCACTTCTGCCTATTCTGAGCTCCTTTCAGAATGAGACATTTTAGGGACTCTGTCGCTTTAAATCCAAATAAGCTTCTCTGCACTTGTGAAATTATGCAACCAAACATCTTTGAAAAGCAAACACAGCAAGCTGTTTCCTGATGGAAAGTCAAAAACAAACACTTGTCTTTTCCAGCAGCTTTTGTACAGTGGTAAAACCAGCTGACCACATGTGCTGGAGTTCTGCGTGGGTAGGTAGGTAATGGACTAGACTTTACTGGAATTACTAGTGGCAGTGTTGCTGATTTGTGATGTTACACTTAGAAGGTTTTTGGAAACAGTTTTTTTTCCAGACACCAAAAAAACTTTAACTTGTTGCCCCAAAACTTGCTGGGTGTTTTTTTTAATGCACTAGAGATTAAAATTGAAGTAGAAAAGCATAAAAAAATATTTCTCAATATTGGTCAAAATTTTAACAATCATGTGTGTAAATATGACAACTTAACCTTAGAATCTGGAACATTTCAGTTTTATTGTGCTGCGTCTGTTTTAAATAATAATAATAAAACATTTTAGTTAATATGAAAAGCTCTCATGCAGCTGGGGTTGTTTAATCAAAATGAATCAATTTAGGACCTAAATGAAAGTTACAGTTACACACGAAATGTTCCACTTTTATCTCAGTAATCAGTCGCTTTAGTTCTGGCAAATCTCTGCTTCAAGGTCGCAGTGCAGTTCAAACACCCCTGGCTAACGCACATTAATCTACAACTTGAAGGTGACTTTTTTGTTTAAAGTCTCCGTTTTAGTGAGTCAGAGGGAATTCAAGATGAGATCAGAGCGCCTGGACGGCCCCTTACGACGTGCCGCTCATCTTTGGGTTCCAGGTGGCTGCTGGGGCCTCTCGTCGTCAGACTCCCTGAAGGAAAGGACCCGGCAAATCAAGCTAAAAGAAATTACAACAGCGTCGTCTTTAGATCACCTTCTCAGAGGGCTTGTTTACTCAACTTTTATTATTTATTTGTTAAACCACTGCTCAAAGAGAAGGCTTTAGGGAAAAGTTTATCCTCCTGCCAAACTCTTTTATGATTCTCTGTAAACAGTTCTGGTGGAATAAGCTTTCGCTCAGATGCTGGCTAACGCTACCTGCTGTGAGTGAGATGATTATAGAGAGCTGTTGGGCTAAACAGTTCCCGGAAATGCTGAGATGGGGAGCAGATTCTTGGTGACCGATTTAGATATTGATGGTTTAGTTTGTAGAGACGGGAAGATTAAATCTCACTGAACAGTTTATATAACAGTTTGAACAGTTTGTGTTCAAACTGTTCAACATTTGAACATTGTTCAAACTGTTCAACATTTGAACATTGTGCATTGCTAATGTTTCAGGTCTTCTGTAGCAGATGATGAATATTCTGCTTAGTATTTTATTAGTATGTTTATATCCATCTATACTGGCTCATCTTTGCAGGGTGGCATTTTTGCAAATCTGGAAAATAATGCTGCATGATTTTTTGTTTTATTTTTACAAATCGTATTTTTTTAACAACTTAATTAAAGATGTTTCTTGATCTAACTCTTGTTTGCGTTACATATATCTGAAGAGCTTCCATTGATTCAAATTTTATTTCAGCTGTTTGCTTAAATGGTTTTGTGATACACCAACTGTGAATAGGGAATATGATATTTTGGATATCTAAAACATACATTTTTAATATTTATAGGTGTACATATTAAATACAAAATGTCTTGCCATAATCCAAGAAACAGCTTTGTTTGTTTGTTTATATGAGACAGATACTGCAGTTTGGACACTCGTTTTTTTATTATTATTATTTCTATCACGTTTTAGGTTTGACTAAAATAAATTTTGACATTTAAATGTTATTTTTATATGGTTCATGTTTTCTTTTTTTGAGTGAATTCCTCTAAGATTTACTTAAAATTACGTTGCAGACCATGTTTCGTTTGCTTGGTCTGCGTTCACATGTGCTTGAATGAACTTTGGTTTATTTGAAGCGAACTGAACGGATATAATGAGAAAGATTTAAGACTACGGTTTTGAATTTTCTTCCAACAGAACAATGATCCTAACCATAGAAGCAAAGCTACAGTGAAATGTATAAAAATGGCCAAGTCAAAGTCCACTGTAATTTAGCTGTTTGAAAGCAAAAACTGCAAATGTTTTGTTTTGCGTACATAATACAAATAAATTCCAGGGACTTTAATATTGTAATTAGTTCAAAATTGCATGATTTGCCTTCCATGTTATAATTATGTGTGACTTTATTGCACAAATCGCAGTAAAACACATCACTTCTAAAAGTTAAAGGCTTATTATTTCTTTTGCAAAGCACTGCATTTTCTTAATACTACACATGTGCAATGCTCTGTATCTTTAGTTGGTTCTGCTGTCTGACTTGGAGAGGATTTTATTTTCAGATTGTCAGTATTTTAATGCTTTTATGCCTCATCTTAGTTTGTACTTTTAGTGCCTGCAGCTACACTATTACTGAGCATCAGGCGAACTTTAAGAATCCCAGGCTGGTCCTATTATTGGAGGGTGAATGGTTATCTGTAATTGCAGAGAGTTATCAGGGATGCAGACAAGGGGTGACATGGAGAATTTCTCCCTACAGTTGCACAAGAAATGACTCCACTTAGAAAGATAATTAGAGAGTGGAAGTAAAGACGGCCTGCCGGTTTCTTTGAGGTTTTTCCTCCCCATCTGTCACTCAAGTTTTCCAAACTGCCGCTAGATTTCTCATTGCCTTGTGAGAAACGTTGCTCCTTTCCAGTGACCTGAGCTCAGGAGCAGCAGTTCAGGCTGTGCTGACAAGGTGTTAAATGTTTTGTAATTACCCTCTCTCCTCAGATGAGCAGCTTCCTGGATTTACTTCCTCAGTTATTGGTCTTTAAGGAGAATGTGACACGTTTATGGGGAGCGTGAGGAAAGTAGCATCCCAAACAATCACGGTGGGCGCTGGAATTAAATTGAAAATTTGTAATCTAAAGCGCACTAACTCTGTTGGATATAGGAAAAACCTTAATCTTCCAGAGAGCGTCCCTAAGGAAATCAGTCTATTGACTTTTTTTGGTTTGTTGCCTCAATCTAAGTTGCACACTTTGTACTCAACTGTGCTTTAGTTTTTCCTCAAGGTTGAGCAATTTAATCTTTAAAAACAATGTTCTCAACTTTAATTTATTTCTGTTTCTCAGTAGCTTTCATCACGTTTGACTGTTTTTCACTGCTGCATCATATAAGAAGTGTTAAATCCATACATGTTTTAGCGTTTTTAACACATGATCAGCAAAGTTTGGCTTATTTGACAAAAGAACTTCTTTCAATGTGAAACTGAAACATGATTTCTACAAAATAGTGACAGTTATTTGGCCACATTCTGTTGAATTCAGTAAATAAAACTTAGATACTCTCAGTATTTCATCCGTCGTTATTCAAAGTAACCAGGAGAGGGAAAAGAGGCTCCTTCGATAGAGCACTAGGCTGTTATCAGGTGTCGTTGTTTGTTCAATAAAAACTGAACACAAAATGTTCAGCAAAGGCATCTGAGCCTCTGTTATGCTTGCAGAAGCTGTCACCACATAATATTGTGGTGCCACTCTCTCAATTTCATTCACCAATGAACAAAGAGACCAACAGCAGTTCCTCCCAATGCAAAATGAGCAAAAATGTCAAGCGTCTGACTTCAAAGTCAACTTGAAGCGTCTGAAGCGTTTTTGACACGAAACGTGTTCAGAGTGAACGCAGCAATATGCTGCATCAAGCGTCTTTACAAGCCTTTTTGCTTTTGTTCTGATATTGAAGCGTTTGGGTCACGTAACCCGTCTACTTCCTGAACAGTTTGATGGTTTTGCATTTCCACTTTTCAAACTATTACATAACTGAACAAATGAGCAAAGTACATTCAAGAGGCTGACCACTTTTAAGGTTAACACTTAAAGTGGCGTGAGAAAACTAGAAAATGACCATCATCAACTGCTGCAATTATTGCACATTCTGTATTTGGACCTTTAGTTTGTCGTCTGAAAAATCCACATTCATCTCTATGAAAGTTATTGTCCACAAACTCATCACTCATACATATTTGTTTTTTTTGGTCTGAAAATTAGCATTGAACCTTGTGGCAACACGAGATAATAAAAAAGAAGAAGAAACTTATTGCCTGCAGCAACGACATCCACTGGATAAATTAAGATTAGTTTTGCTATGAGGAAAAAACACAGATCAAAGTTTTTGTATAAATCCTGCGGCAGTGTAATTCACAGCAAATTTCATGCCAGTTATTTGAATAATTATCAGTCCAACTGACCATCAATAATAAACAAAAATCAGTCTAGATACTGGCTGAGAGCTGCAGTTACTGAGAGGATGTTGAGACTTTATCTTTATTCATCAGCTCACCTGAGAAAACAGAGGAATTAACCTCTTGTCAACAAGATTTTGTCGCTGAATTCTGCTCCTTCCTTTGTTCACTGCTTTAAAATGGTAAACATGTCCAGCCTTGTTTAAAGAAACTCAACCATTCTGAACACCAGAGGGTTTGTGTCTGAACTGACTTTTATCTCCAAGATTGGACTCGAACTGGCTCTGAAACATTCCCACTTGCAATATTTTGTAGGAAAGCATTTGAGTTTCCAACAAAACCACACGAGTCTCTCTTCAGCTGAGATTTTACAGACGTTCTGTAAAATCGCTCATGCTTCTGTTGCCAGAAAGTGGGACTTTTTAATAGTGTTACGGTATTTACACTAACATTCATGCCAAAAATGTGTTGCATAATCTAAAAGCTGTTACTAAAAACCTTTTGCTTCTGTGTGTAAAACATTATGTGTCAGAAAACTACAAGTCAAAAGTTTGGAGCTGAATCTAATCACAAAGTTGTTGCAATACTTTAAAATTGCTGCTGATTGATGCTCTCCATCCCTTCTGATATATCCTGAAATATTTTGCAAAAGAAAAAACTAGAAGGTCACTTCAAAGCTTTGAAAATCTGGGAGCTTTTCTGCAATTTGTCCTTCTGCAAAGAACTGATGTGGTGGCATGAAAATGAATGTTACCCACTATTTTCAGAGTTTTATTCATATGTATAATTGTGTGGATTATTTTCCTTCCGCTTCACAGTTGCACACTATTTTGTGTTGGACTAAAAATAAAAACACAACTAAAAAATATTTGAATTTGTGGCTGCAGTACGGTAAAAAAGAAAAAAGTCCAGTGGATGTATGAGAACAAAGATTTATATTGAGAATAAAATAATAATTTGGGAATAGTCATATTAATAATATTAAACCAATAAAGAAATTTTATGTTTTTATGTTTTTGATGTTCTTTTTCTTTAGAAATGACCCTTTATTATTTTAAGGGAACCTAATTACAACCCCCACATGTGAAATCTATGGCCTGGTTTCATTTTCAGAGTGAATCCTCTGCAAATGAGAGTTGAGTATTTTGGACCAGAGAGGAAACGTGTTGGAGTTTTCACTATTGAGGCCTGAAGGCTGAAAGAATTGTACGTCTTTTCCAGAAGAGGCAGAATTTTATCTTTAGAGCTCAACAGCCTACAACTTTTTGTTTTTGTCCATCAGGGTCTTCTGCTCTTCTCTGACTACCAGGCGTCGACCTTTGACCTATCAAAGCTTCCCAGCCACAGGTTTGAGGCCATGGATCACTTTGCGAAGTGCTTCCTGATCCTGCGTCTGGAGGGCAGCCGGGTGGAGGGAGGCCTTCAGAGAGCCCAGGGCGACGGCCGCGAGTGGAGAGCGGTGCGCGTGGACCTGGTGTCGCCGCCGGCGGATCGCTTCGCCTTCACGATGCTCGGCTGGACCGGCTCCCGGGTAAGGAAGCTTGTCACTGACGGTTTGGGTGGAATAAAGCTGCCATCACCCTTTAGACGTGATTATTTTCTAATATATCAAATGTTAGCCTTTCATTAGGGTAAAAATCTAAATATTCATTTCTGAATTACGTAAAACAAATGTTGACTTTAAGCTGCTAATTCCCTCTTTCACAGATGTTTGAGAGAGACTTACGAAGGTTTGCTCGACTGGAACGGCAGATGCTTCTGGACAACCATGCCTTGTATGACAAAACAAAGGTACTGTTATTTTTTTTAGGGCACATTAGAATATACTTCCAATGTAAAACTTAATTTTTTTCATGTTTCAAAGGTCATATTTCTTGCTGGAAAGTTGAAAATTTTTTTCTCTTTTTGTCATAAAACAAATATGAATTTCTATTTTAAAGGAAAAAAACGTTGATTATAATAGCAGCCATTTAAAAAAGACTCAGACATTTTAAACAAAGTTCAAATGTTCAAACGTCTGCAGCCAACGTGAATCTACATGCTGCTCCAGGTTTTGAATTAATTTAGATTTATGCAAAGTGTGTTGGTTTTTTCAGATCTTTTAGGATTCTTTTCGTTGTCAGATGTTTTTTTTTAATGTGATTTCTTGATTGTACAGGTGTAGCAATATTCAGGCCTGGGTGTCGCTAATGAAATTTAACCAAAAAATGTGTTTAATTGCATTTAATTCATGATCTCATCAATCATAAAAATTGATTTCAGTATATTATGTTAGTCTGGTATCAGTTTATTTGGTGATGTAAAATATGTAAGTATTGACAAAGGCAGCTAGAAAACCGTCTCTGCTTTCTTTGCGGCCGTGAACTGAAACAGTTCATGTCTGCATGGTGACTTCAAAGACGCCAACATTTGGCTTATTATTCTGTAAACTGACGGGAGAACAACCAAATTCACTGGAACCATCAATCTCACTGACAGCCATCTTCCAGCCTGGGCTTTTTTCCTGAGCTTGCGACTATTCATCACCCGACTTATTTCCGATGCATGGAGCAGACAGGCGAGCCGATCGGGTTTTGAGTCGAGTGGGACAAGGGTGTTAGGTGGATCAGTGTGCAGATCGACAGGGAAGAAACCCTGTCACTGCAGCGTCCCGTCAGCTGCTCCCCGGGGACGGAGGTCGGAGTCCCCGGGATCTGCGGGCGGCAGCTCCCTGACAGATATTATACACGGCCAGCCAACTCAGATGGTGTTTATTCAAATGCAAGGGCAGAGCTGCGCCTGCTGACAGTGCAGTCACCCGTGCACTGGGGTGGATAAGAGGGTAAAACACACAAACAATCTTTCCTTTCCTTCACGTTTTGCTGAGTTCTTTACTTTTTCTGGTGCATTCGCCACTCTCCTGTCACTTCTTCTCTCTGAACCGTCAAGGTCAACAGAAAGCTTCACATGTTGCACTCACAAAGCTCTTCACGACCCGTTTCTCATTCTGATCCCAGCATCACAGCCATAATTAACCTAATGAAGATCAATTAAGTGTCTCTGCGTCTGTCCTTCCTCTGCCTTCACACAACATGGCTCATGTTCTTTCGTTCTCACTTTGCCTTGGGCAAAAGGGACTTTTATTTTTATTTTTTTTGTCCATACAGGCTGCAGTTAATTGGTTGAACGTATGGCTTAGGACAACGTGATAATAGGGCTTTCATCTTTTCCTTGTCCGTTCTAATTGGCCGTCAGTTTTGAAGGGACTTCTGCGTTGCTTGTGTGACTGGTGTCACAGAAACAGGGGGAGCGATGAGGACTTATGTCTGATTAAAAGGGAAACATCTCAGCTAAGGACCAAAGGCGGTCGTTTAGAGGACTTTAATCATCCGGGTCTCTGGGAGACTCTCAGTGGACACCAGCTGGTCTCTGTCTTATTATAAAATGCTTTAAAAAAGATTAGAAGTCTACAGCATCCTAATGATCTCCACTCAATTATGAACAGACTCCGGGGAAGTCCTTGAACCGCCCTGGGAGTGTCGCACAGAAACACGCCGACTTGGGGTTCGTACATGTCAAATAGATTCTTGATGTTACACGTTCACCGAGAGTCAGTTTCACTGGCAGAGAATGTGGTTATTGGCCATTGTCGAAACATAACCCAAACCAATTACGAAAAATAACACGATAACACAAAACTTTATGAGCGTAAGGTGATGGATGTTGACAGCTTTACTCATAAAGGTTCACATTATACAATATTCACACTGGTGTTGAGAGTACGAGCAGAAAAGCTACTTATTGTGTGGGGGGATAATAGAAAGCAGTACGTCTTAGTAAGGCTGGGAATGGTTGCCACAGTGTAACAGGACCATTGTAGATAAAAAAAAAAAGAAGCAAATACATTTGAGTTTGAAAAATCAAAACTTGGCTAGAAAAAAACCCAAAAAACTTTCAGATTCATCATTGAAATTTTCCAGTGAAAAATCACATTTTTCTGACTTTCCAGTGTCTAAAATTTTTGACATTTAAATTTTCAAATTTTTTGACGTTAACCCTCAAAAACATTTCTGAGTATTTTCTTAGAAATTTTGAGATGAAGCTCTGAAATCAGTGAGAAAAAAAACATGGAAATGTCTGAGTTTAAGAAGTCCAAAATTTATGAGATTTTGTAGAAATTTTCTGATATTAATCTAAAAATGTAGTTTTTTGGTGGAAATGTACTCATTTTTTAAAAATGATCTATAATGGTTCTAATGGTTGAATGTATTTCACTTTTCTATGTTTATTGACTTATTTTTTATTCCAAGAATCCTAAGAAATTATCAGAATTAAAAACTCTCTTGAAACTAAAGGAAATTGTCATAATTAGTCCTTTATACACATGTGCAATAAAAAACCTGAGAGTTTTCTCTGCGATTTATAACTAAAGGGACATAGAGATGCACTACATTTATTTGTTCAGTGAAAATTTTCGTGCCTCAATAGTGAATAGTATTGATAATTAGACCAAACGATATTTCCTGAGCAGCTCAGCTGATGAACTGAAGTCTGTGATGTTAGCTTGGGTGGTGGACCGTCCAATGGAGGCTGCTGTGTGTGTGTGTGTGTGTGTGTGTGTGTGTGTGTGTGTGTGTGTGTGTGTGTGTGTGTGTGTCCTCTGCTGTAACTCTGAAGGTTTGTGATAATTAATATGTGTTGTGGGTTTGATGAATGAGGACAGGTGGAGGATTTCATCATTCCTAGACAGACTGACTCCCTCCCTGGGCAGTAGGGATCCATGACCCTGCCCAGAACCTCTAAAAACACACACACACACACACCTCTGAACGTGGCTGGATCTACCCTTGAAACTTGCTGCGTACGTGTGTGAACGATCAGCGATGCGACTCCGCCATCGCCTCGATCAAAACCCAGGCACTCTTGTTAAAGATGTTTGAGCTCATTAAATTCGCCGTCATTTGTTCCGACTGTTCCTGCATCCTTTCACACACCGAATGCACGGAGTGCATTGAACGCAGTGAATGAGGGTGTGTGCATGTGTGTCTTTCTGTGCAGGTAATTACTCTACGTCATGTGTAGGAGTGTGATTAATGAAGCTCCGGTCAAAAGGCTGTGAGCGTAGATGTCCTGGCTTTGGTCCTGAAGCACACGTTCAGATATGAAAGGTTCATTTATATTTTCTTTCTTTTTCCGTCGACATCCTCCAGCTCTGCGGTTCAGCTTCAAACGAACCATCAAACACGAATAGAAAACTGCTGAAACGACAGCCAGGGATCAAGTCAGAACAGCGACTCAGGCAGACGGAGGAAAGTTGTTTTGGCTTTCTCAAACTGTTTTGGACCCCCTGCCCATCATCCAGGTCCCTCACCGCCCACCAGCAGAGAATATGCACTCAATATTACTATCACTATTGTTGCTGTTTTGATTTTTATGGTTGTGTCTGTATTTATCATCAAAAATAATTTCCCAGAGAACAAAAAAGCCACGTGAATAGAAATTATTTTTACAGGCATCTACGAAAAATGCAATGAACATCCAACTTACGATCGGAAAGCCGAACAGTAGCCAGTCAGAGTGGGAAAAAAATAAATAAAAACCACCATTTTAATTGTTAAATCTTTCACAAAATGACCAGATAAAAGATGTACAACAATGCCAGTTCAAATATTACATACATGTGACACACATGAAAATGACTGTATGCAAACATTTCAATAAACTCTACAAAACCATAATACAAAAACACACTGGCAATAATCTACTTAAAATACTCAGTGATTCTAAAAATCTCAACAGTCTAAGTTACAAACCAGCCACCAAAATACAGCAAAATAACTCTTTTCTTAGTAGCCAAGACAAAATAAAAATAAAAAAATCATAAATATTGGTTGTTATGGAAATAGAAACACAAAAAGGACATTTTTAATTAATCACAAACTGAAACTTCAGGAGCCGCTGGAGATTCTTTTCGAGGAATTTTCATTTACTAAATGTAAATTATTCTGCAGGTTGGTCCCCCAATTTTTGATGAAAGTCATAAAATCTTTAATTTAAAAGTGCTGATAATTTTAAGTTAATTCGCTTATTCTCAGGGAACTTCAGTCGTAGTACTTCTGTGTCGAGCACAGGGCTAAAAGCTAAATTTAATTCAACTCTCTCTGTCAAATTATCGTATCTTTGATTTGAAGTTCCAGCATGCGGCTCCCCTCCTCCACCGCCCTTCCAGCAGTGGATGAGTGGACAATGGCGGGGCAATTGCACTGGGCTTTGGGGAGCAGCCGTTCTGAAAGTTCTCCCCTCGCCCCCCAGCCGGCCGGTTGGTGCTCACAGGTGGCGTCTGCGTTGAGGACAGCAGGCCCGCCTGGAAGGAGGGCCTCGGTCTGCGAGCTGAGAGCGAGGGAGGAGAAGTTTAATTTAGCTGTTGTTGGCATGTGGACTCTAAGGGGTGTCACAAGCACACTTCCTGACAGACAAGTCAGCCAAAATGGGGGTTATATTGAGGCTTCTGCCCTCTAAATACCCTCCTGGCATGTGAGGAGAGATGGGAAAAGTGCCATTCAGACAGAGACATGAGGTTATATTTTGACACCATGCCCTGCAAAAGCTAAAAATGTTTTAAGTTATTGCAAAAAGTGAAAAAAATATTTATTCTCTGGCATTGTGGAACTCAAAATTGTTGTCTGATTGTCGATATTTACCTTCACAAGAAGAACATGGAGGCTTTTGTCATGATGTTTCACTTGGTTCATTGCTGGCTTAAAGACATGTGACCTGGATGATGCACGAAATTCAGACGGGGTTCAGGAAGTGGATTTCACTGGTTCAAAACGTCGCAAAACGGATCACAGCGATGCTAATGCTCCAAATGGGCTGAAACGGACAAGGCATCTTGAAACAATACACGAATATTTAGGAGATGATCTATATTGTCTCAGTAAGAAAAGACTTGATATAATTTTGAGGATTTATTTGCGTCGGGGCGATCCACATAGCTTACGATCTGGTGCTGCAGATCTCATATTTTATGACCAACCATAATAAAGCTTTAAAAAGTCCGGACAATACAATCATTTAGTTTCAGGTTGGGTCAAATATTTAGAATTAAAAAAAAGCATTAAATGACTGTCGACTTGTTTCTTCTGCCTGGGTGAGAAGTGAATTGTGGTATTTTAAGTAACTAGTCTATGATAACAATGCTATTGGTAACAACAAGCAACCGTACACGTTTCTCTAAATGTTTATTTTTACCAGTAGTAATACTAAAGATAGAATTGTGGAGCAGAAAAATACATTTAAAAATCAACAAGAACAGGAGATGTAATGTAAAAGTTATTTTGAACCTACTGGTTTTATCAGCTTTGAACACCTTCCTTATGGACACTGTTACATTTTTATCCAGTAACAGCGCAGATGACCATGTCTCAAATTAAAAGTTTGCTGCACCAATCCAACAAGCTTTAATTCAATAAGCTTCAAGTTATCTATTTATAGGAAACACATGTTTACCGTATGCAATGGATAGATCTGTGTGGAAGTCAAGTAGTGAACTGCTTTGTCTACAAATCATCCGTATGAAACGGGGCTGAGAAGGGCGGCGTGTAGATAATCAAAAGCCAGAGGGAAAGTTTATTTTTTGCTCTCCATCTTGTCTTATATTTGCCACAAACAAGATGCTGCATTTCATTAGACGTCCTTAGCGGCTCTCAGGCCGAATTATTGTCAATGTTTATTACTGCTGAGCAATCCTGGAGCATTAACCTGGTAATTGCTACATGGGCAAAACTATTTTCCGGTACCGAAACTGATTTAAAGTTTTTGTTTGCTTCTTTCCTTCCCTTAGACTTTCCCCAGTTTGGTCTATTTTATGATGGGCTGCGTGTGGTTTATTAGTGGTTGATTTTGCCCACTGAACTGAATTGTTTTCCCTTTTGCACAGACGCTCACATTGCATCGAGGCACAACAAGATTCGACTAAACAGGCAAAAGAACAAATCTGGTGCTGCTATTGTTCTTTTTCTGAGGAGTGGTTAAAAAAAATCATAAAACAGCAGGAATAATAAAATTATTTCTGCATGGGTTTACAGAAATGTGGAGTGAGTTAAATATTAAGGTGATGACAAGCGTGATTTCCAACCTGAAGGTCTGTGAGGTCAGCATCAAGAAGAGGAGAAAAATCTGGCCTGCAGCTGAATGAACAGATTTAAGCAATTCAAAATCAAACCCTTATTACTTAAATGTCATTTTTTGAACTCCCCTGACTAATTTAGATCCGTCTTTCTCAAACTGCAGTGCGCCCCCTAGTGGTCCACAAGGTGCTGCATGTCACCATGACGTCACAGCTGCAGCTAGCCTATCACTCAAAAGAAAAACTGAAGCTGCTGGTGGAAAGAAAGTGATGCTCTGTGCGGACGTCAATGGCTATTGCTAATGTTATTTAATTAAAATTATTAAATTAAATGAATTGAAAGGAACATATAATAAACATTTGATAAGAGTTTATATTTTTTATATTTAATGGTGCAGAAGAGGATATTTGATTCTGCCGAAGCAACTCAAGTATATTTTTATTTTATTGCTTCTAAATGACAAATAGGCCTAAATGTTATTAATGCATACAACACTCGGTAGAAAAGAGATTCTTTTCCGACTTCCATGAGTTTGACGTTATTAGGAAGCGTAGATTATACCATTTTTAAAATCTGTAAGTAACTCAAAACGCCTCGAGTGGAGAAGAGTTCATGACTTTTTTTTGTGTCCATTCTCATTTACATTTTGGGGCAGTTTTCATGTTAAGTGTTTGTTAAGTGGATTAAATGGTCCTCAGCCTGAAAAAGGTTGAGGAGCGAATTACATTGTTAGAAAGATTGAAAGACCTTTCCTATAAAGACTGAGTAAAAACCTAGAAGTCAGCGGCTGTAGTGTGACAAACTGTGGAAAAGTTCAAGGTGTAAGAACACCTCACACCTTGAGGTGTAACGTATGGCCGGAGGCAAATGTCAACCTTTACCTAACGGCTATCAGCTATGCCGACCTCTGACCTTAACAAAAAGTAATTACAGAAGGTGTTAAATTATAAACTCTGTATTTTTTTTGGATGGAGAATACCAGCGAGAATCCACGGCTGTTTATTATTGAGTGTGTGAGACCACGCAGGATCAGAAGCCTAAAGTCTCAAAATATAAGTGAGCATTAAAATAAAGAATCTACACGAAAAAGGACATTTGATTGGTTTAGTAATCTGTGTTAAAATATTGTCACCATGAGAGGAAAGTTTCTCACAGTGGGTCGAACCGCCACTCCTGTAAACTCAAATATTATCACTGCAGATAGAAACGTCATCACCATAGGTATCAATGTCAAACATACAGGTGAGGGTATCACCCTGGGTAATAACAGGTCTTCAACTGCTTGTCACATTTCAGAAAGTATCCAATTATTACCCCCAGAGCCAGCTAAAGACTTAAAAAGACACGACTCCATGTTGTGAAAACACTGCCCAGTAAAAAACGGGCATCTAGAAATGGACCGATTCACTGCATTTAAGTCATCTTTAAGCAGAGGTGGATGAGGAATAGCTTCCTAAGCTGGGATCAGAGTGGAGGATTTAAAGAAACTCAACATATCTCATATTTTCAGGCCTGCAGATTTAACTCGTAATACCTTGTCTTACGCTCCACGAGAAGCTTGCACCTACCAGTGAGATAAGGACGGGAAATGACAGATTACAAGAGTCACTCGGATTTGTAAATGGGATTTGGAAAATTAGACCACCTCGAATGCTGCAAACATGAGCATTCTCTCTGCAAGCCGTCACAAAGTCGAGACAAGCACGGCGCTAACATTTCCAACAGATATGAACTATTTGGAGGAAAACTTATCAGGGTGAACAGTTTAAAAAAGGAAAACATTTTATCATTCTCAACTTTATCACTTCTTAGCCTTTATAGTTACCCCAAAAAATCACTTTTCTGATAGAATGTCCTCGTTAAAGTTTAAGGCAGAAATTAAGTCAGAATCTTTATAGAAACTTGATTAAATATATATATATATATATATATATATATATATATATATATATATATATATATATAAATAATGCTTTCAGTGAGAAGGTTATCCCCCTATTAATGAATCAATCAGAACCATAAGTTCATTTGATCAGTAGAAACAACCATCTTTGTTCTGCTCTCTTTCTACATGCAAATGTTTTCTCTTCTTTCACCAAAATAAAATCAGAAATAGCAGACAGTCATCAGACAAACAATTTATTGATCTCAAACATATTTCAAAGTGCAGTGGAAGTATTTTTTTCTTGTTCATTACAGACTTTGTTTAAAGAAACGGGCAGCAGTAGGTAAAAACAGAGAAGGTCTGGTGGAACATTTCTCTGCCCTTCGTCTTGCTTGTCATTACTGATTCCCATTCATTCGCCTCCAGTCTGTGTCCAGGCGCTGTAATTAGGATGAATGTGTTTATCAGTTCCCTGTCCATGTTAATACGGTGGCCGCGCAACAGGTCCGACTTCAGTTTTTCTGCTTCCTTCTCCTCCTCTAAGAGAACTGTCACTCAGCATTACCACTACTGGAGTTTCTTTGTTTGCACAAATTTCAATTTTTTTCTCTGTCAGTCAAAAACGGGTTTAAGGAATTTTTCATTTCAGGGATTTGCTTTGATCAGAGCAGTCCGAATGGTTTCTCCGGTATGTCGCTGAGTTGGTTATGAAAGACTAGCAGCCTTGCAGAAAGGTAAATCAAAGTGGACTCAGAATGGATAAAATGGAGCCGAAGTTTATCATCTGAAATGTTAAAAAGTGTTTATCTTGCACTCCAAATATACTCTGAAATGCCTTGTCAGTTTATATTTTCTCCTAGAAATATCTAAAAGGTCTGTTTCACCCTCCAGATGAGCTGTTGAATTAATTTCATTCTGCCTGAAAACGAAGATGACTGTCAGCTGCAGCTGCCAGGAAACGATGTTCCCATGACAGGCGGACAGTGCAAATACGAAACGTTAATTTTAAGGTAGAGTTGCCATGTGACTGGGTCGTTTCTCTTAGAGGTCAGAGAAACAATTAAGACACTTTAATGAGGAGGATTGGGGAGTGTGAAATGGGAGGGCTGCTGTAATAATGGAGGACAGTGATGGAGCAAGCCTGGTCATGTGGAGCCAGTTAAAAATGCCCTGACTTTGCTGGTTCCATTCTGTTTGACCAACATCGACAGTTTTATCTTTAAAGCAGATTTGAGACTGTATCTACACTTTGGATTTGGAGAATGAGAATAGTTCTTGAGTTCTGGTCAATCTTTTTGTTGTTGTGTCGACACTTCTTGGCAACAAATCCTTCACAGTTGAAAAAAAGATTTCTTAATTCCCTTTAAACGTTTGAATGGAAAATGCATTTCTGGATTGCGTCCATTAAGTTCTTGCTAAATCATTTCTGCCAAAGCCAAACATCATTTGAAGGCATGGTGGGGGATCATCTCCCTTTCTGGAAAATAAGGCTAATCACCACTGGAGGCAAACCCAACCCTCAGAGATATCAAGATGAGATTCTGCAACCAGTAGCAACACATTTCTTCACTCTTAGGGACCAAACTGGATCTTTCAAGATGAAAACGCTCTCCTCCACTTAGTGTGGTCAACTAAAGTATCTCCAGATTAACTTACTCGCTCAGGTTAAGCATAAGGTATTGATTATCTCTGCACTTTGACGGGTTGTGAATAACATTGTCATGACACCATCATAAACATAACACCTGTTATGAACATGAGTGAATATTTATGAATATTTATGACTGTTGTCATAAAGTGTCATTCGGTAAATCATGGCACTTTTAATACAAAGCTGACATTATTCAAAATGTCTGTTATCTCAAAAGTATTACTGATTAAACTTTAGATGTAATAACATAAAACTACATAATTTTTAAAGTTTAATGTAACTGATTTCTGTGGTTCTAAATATAAAGTCAGATAATCTGACACCCATCACATTCATCTAGTTCAGTGCAAAAAATAAATTTTCCATGACAAACATGGTTGTTGAGACATCCAAACATTGTCAACAAATATGATTTCTACATGTAAAATTAGGTATAATTTGACAGTAAAAGTGTTTGACTGTGATGAATATTGGTAAACTTTCCTTGACGGTGATGGCGGCCATCTTGAATTTTTTGCTATTGTTGAAGTTACAGGAAGACGTAAAAAATCTGTCATTTTGTTGAATGGTTTCCCTGTTTCTCAGCTACAATTGAATATTTCATTACGTTTATGCATTAATGTGTTTACTGCATAAAAATTGAGGTAAATTGATTCTTTAGAGAGGAAGAATTACTGAAATGAACTGACTGCGCTTGTACTCATCACCGTAGATCAGCAGGTCAGCAGGTCAGCAGGTCAGAGGTTGTTCTCAGAGAAATGATCTCGACTGGATAAGCAGAATGTATCCAATTTCTGGACAATCCATTCTGCTCAGATGCTTTACTCAAATTCAAAAGGTGAGGTGGAGGAGAAACCAGCACATCACCAGGACTCTGATGTCTGGATTTGGTTTCAAACATAAAATAATCGTTGAGATATTTCAGTCTGGAACGAAGCCATAAAGCTATCACTTACCAATACTATTCCTGTGAAAAACAGGCATCTTTCTGCAAATAATACTGCAAAAATCAAAGCTGAATGCAATCAGATATAATCAGATATCCTTCGCTATCAAAATAGATGAAAACAAATGGTGAAGCAAATGAATGAGGAGCATTTTACTGTTGTTTAAAGAAGATAAAACCCAGAGCAAACACTGGTTGTTTTGCTTGCACCAACAGGTTTCTACTCCAACATCACATTTTGTGTGTCAAACAAGGCAACCCTGTAACATCAAAGAGAACGGAGCAAATACACAAAAAAATAAAATAAACATGAGCTGCAATTTATATGCTAACAGGACGGGAGTATTTCTGAATAGTTTTCATGTGAAGCATGAAAGGGGAGGCAGCTCGGGGCAACAACATTTAATATGAACATAAAGTGAAGAAACAAAGGAAAAAGACAACAGGAAAGTTTAGGAAGAATTAGCATTGGCTCAGAATGGAGACTGGATTTAAGAATGTTGATTTTTCAATCCCAAGCTTCCTTTTTTTCTGATTTCCTCATTTCTATAAATTGATAGGGAAGATACTTTTGCTTCAAGGTGTACCAGGCTCCAACCGAACAGGTAACCCAACAATTCAACCAGGTAATATCAACGCTGGTCCTTTTGTACTTAGTAGAGGGTAGAATGGCAAAAAGATGCTATAGTCTGTCACAAGTAATTTATTTTTTATTTTTTGAGGAGTCAATGTCTCAGAATCTGAACAATAAATACATAAATATTATTATTGTGCAGGGTTCTGCCACACAGGATTAATTGGAAACACATAAGAAATTTGAGCTAAATCATCAACAAGTCATATGAAAACATGGAGGAGAGGAACTAATGTTCAGTAAACAACAGGATGTTCTGTGTGTTGAGCCAGAAAGCTTTTTAAATCACTTTCAGTTTATAGTTTTTGCTTTAAATGTGATCCATCAACACAACTTACTGTAAGTTTTAACGTGTTTTAGATTAAGTGTTATCAGTTTATTGAATTCAAGCCAGAGTAACGTATACCTTGTTCTAGCTGCTGATTTACACACCATGCCATTTACAAGAAAACAGAAAGAAAAAATAATAATGTGGGAACGAGGGACAAAGAAAACAACAACTGAACAAACAGAAATAACAGTGAAAATATTCACTTTTAGTTAGCATGCTAACTTCACTAGACTGAAAATGACCACTGTGCAGCTTTTAAATAATGAAGGAAAATAAGACATTTACTAAAAGTTTCTAGCAAATATTACAAAGAACTCATGTAGTTGCTGTATGCTTGTAATTGTGCAATTGTTTTGTTTTTTTCTGCAAATTGGTGTTTGTAAAAATGTTCCAAAAATTATCACTTTACAACTAAAGATAAAGCAAACAAACTGCTGTAACTATTCAGAGGAATTTCTTTTGCTTGAAAGTTGTAACAAAATTTGATGAAATGGATTTAGACTTTTGAATATGGAGCAGAATATAGACCATTATATATTATTGTTTTAAATACATGCAATCATTGTATTTGTGATGTAAAACTGGTACTTTTTAAGGCTTGTGATACAATAGTGATCTCATACCGGCCTGACAGGTCTGTGGTTTGCTGTGTGAAAGTCAGTCAGTCTCTAAGACCGAGTGCTAAATAAATCAGAATGGTCATCCATTCAGTTTTCACAGCAGGACAAGTGACCTCAGTGATAAATCACATTGCTTCCTGCTGCGCAGTGAAGGGAAGGAGTGCTGGCAGCACGGCCAGTTTGGAGCAGTTGAAAAATAGACCAAAAATTAAGCTGAATTACAAGCTGAGGAAGAATGATGAACGCATGCAGCAGAGGGGAAATCTGAGTAATGTAAAAGAACATTATCTTTTCCCTTAAACTCTCCCATCTCTTTCCCCCTGTCACCATTCCCAGCTCATCCTCCTCCAGCCTCCCATCCACCCACACGCTGCCTGTTACCACAGCCTAATGGGTGAAAATAAAGGATGGGAAGTATTTATAGATCCCATTGAGCTTGTGTTTTGCATTACTAAAGAATGGAATTCAATAGCAAGCTATTATCCTCTAAATCCTGCAACCTGCAGTCTGTCTTTTTTTGTCCTTTTTCTCTACTGCATGAAGACGAGAAGCAGTTTGAGTCTGTGAACTCATGGAAGATGCGAGATTCCTGGTTGAGGGTTGGGAATGTTCCTGGACAAGGACATGAATCGGTTCGTTCGGCAGACGCGTCCACGTCCATTATTGATGAAACCAAATGGCAGAGGATTTTCAGGAAGGCCTGGTGGTTAGTTGTGTCTGCCTGTCATGTAACATTAATTGACGCTGCTGCTGCTGTTGCTCTGAGAAGCCCTCAGTCCAGAACTCCTATTTCAGTTTACCCCATGATTTATTTACAGCAACACTCAACTGAACAGTCATTAGGTTGCTTCTGGTTGGCTCTGTAGTGTCGGCTCCGACTTGCTTCTGAAAATGGACAGATTCAGTGAGGAGCCTGGAAAAGTGAAGAGAAATATTCACCATTGAACTGCCTGAACTAAACCGCAGAATATCATCACTGACAGACAAGCAACGAATTAATTAATTGCACGACAAATTAAAACGAGCTCCAATAATTTCCATTCTGATTATTAATATTTTTTGAAGGGGAATTTTATTAAGAGGCTTAATAATCCATTTTATTTATGGCTTTGCTTGTTTGGTGTTTTTTAAATTATTTATTTTTATGCATTATTGTGTCACAAATCTTCCAGTTCCAGAGTGAAGTCTTTACAAAATTAAAGTTTTTTTTAATTTGAGACAGTAAATTGAAAGTTATTATGCCATTATCAATACTTTGCTTGAAGATGGTTTCAAAACAATACATTTATCAAAGCAAACTTTCAATGTTGTTTCAATAAAACTTTCAATTAAAATTAAGGTTTTTTTGTTTTAGCGTGTTTTTTTTTTTGTATTTTTTCAAGTAGTCACTTTGTGTATATATCATGGTAAATATCGCCATATTTATGTTTTTATTGTATTTCTTCCACTGTCTGCACTGGTCTTTAATCTCATTATAAATTATTATATTAACAGTAAATTTATTAATTCACTTTCATCCGATATATTCAACATTTGTTCCATACGTTCAAACTCCAGACAATATAAACACAGGATTCCCTGAATGCCATCCCATAATATATTTATATAAATGAACATGAAAGCACTCAAGGAAGCAGCACAGCTTTTATCTGCTGATGTCATGAGGCAGTGATTCAGTCTGCACCCGATTCATAAAAGGTCGAGCAGAATCTATTCCGAGTGCGGCTTGTTGATTAGAGTCCGTCTGCACAAACATGAGAGCGAAAAGCAAAGCGGCGATGCGACGCTCTCCTTCACGCAGGGCACCGCTTCCATTATGATGCAGCCGCACAGGATGTGGCTCGTCACCTCCTGGCCTCGGTGACCAATACAGTACGCAGTCTGTGCTAAACAGGAATACATTAATCAGAACGCGTGGGCTTTGACAGGAGTCAGACCAAATGAGAACCTTTTCCCCTCTATTCTTTTCAGATGCAGTCCATTCACAACGACAGTTTAGTGATTCAGAGAACAGTTTAGAAGATAAAACCCACAATCACTGATGCACAACTTAGAAGCCTTCCTTTGTGTGAACTGTGATTTATCTACAAGTTTCAAACTAGATGCATTTCTGTACAATTTAACAGTGAAAAATGAAGGTGAGAATGGGAATACTGTTTACCTTGTCTTGTTATGGCTGTTGATTTTTCAGCCAAATCCACATTTTAAAGCTGTAAACACTCTTGGGGAATTCCTTTGAGCACTTTGTGCTCATCTGTGCAGTAGATTCACTCCAACAAGCCCAGCAGATTTGGACCCGGTTGCAGCTTTTCAGGCACCAATAAAGGAGATATCATGAAGTGAACATACAGTTGGAATATGTTTCAGAATTATTTCAGTACACAGAAAAGAGTTGGTTCTTACCATCAGAGGCACCTCATTGAGTCCGAACGGTGTTTCTAAATCAGTAAACGATGCTGCAAAATGTAAAGGAGAGTAGAATGATGCATCTTTTATTGGTTTATTTATATAAAGAAATAAAGTTTTATTTAAATGTGTCGGCACACATCGATGCTGTTTGCTTAATAGAAGTGTCGCTGTCTTGTTTTAATTTAGGAGGGCATAAAAATTAGGTTTGCCCCTCTGGCTCCTCAAACTTTATTCCAAGATTCAGGTAATAATGGACTCCTTATAGATTCCTAACGAGGCAGGGGAAGGCTACAAACGTAACACAATTAGCCGCTGCCTAAATTAGTCAGGAAATTAAGAAGTAGCTGTTAACAAGACATCCGACAAGGTGATTTATGGGAGATCAGAAACACATTTTGAGTGAGTGCGTTTAGTTTTCCAGGGAGGATGAATCAAAGGCCTTGTTTACAACCATCAGAGAAATGCAGCGGGCTCTGATAATGACATGTTGCTGCGCAACATCACTGCAAATGGACAAAGAAATGAGAAAAAACTCATTTTTATGTTCTTACTGCAAACGCTTTGGTCAGTTTCCAAAACATTTGACCAAATATACCTCATGAAGTCTTTTTCTTTATTTAAAATTATGTGATGTGAATTTGTAGGACTAGAAGCGGCTCTGCTTTAGTTCCCCGTGATGACTGAGCTCCTAATCTTGTATTCAGCGCTAAGCCCCTCGTATTTCAGCTGCTGGATTTAATGTTTTTGGATTTAATGTTTTCGATCTTATCGCCATCTTTAAATATGGCAGAATAATGCATCACAATAAAAGTGATACAGTATTGCCAAAACGAGTGACACTTTATCCAGTTTCCTCTCGTTCTGTTGTAATAATTTTTTTTCTGTCATTCCATACTGCTGTTTTATTTTATTTTATTTTTAAGGAGTTACGATGGAGTCTTAAACTGCTACTGCGCCAGTTACGCGACTGGTTGTTGCTACGTAAGAGTGAGTGAGTTAGTTGATGCCACAACCCTTACGCGTCCCGGATTGACCCCAGATTGACATTCAACCTTTATGAACTTGATCATTTTAACCCAGAATGAGAAAAAACATCAAAAGGAGAAGTTATTTTGCAGAAGTTCACTGGATAAATATTCCCCGGAAGACTTGAGGCTCTCACTGCTGCCAAAACGTTGCTGCAAACATCTCAGAGAAGAAAACATACAAATATAGTTAAGAAATTATTCCAAGGACCTGTAAATGAAAATGTCAGTGCTCAGATCAACAAAAAGGTGAGAGGATAATTCACAAACAAAGCTCAGATTTGCCCGTGGGTTGCTTTAATTAGGCAGAATGAGAAGAACGCTGACGATGCAGGATCCACTTGCTCTGTCTGAAACAGAAAGCTAATTGGTTGTGCAAAGTTAGCCCCTCTTCAACAAGCCGATTCATTATTTATAAGCTTCAGTGGAGCAAAGAAAGTTAATTTATTGTTATCATTAGAACACTGTTTTGTGAGGGTCCGTTTGAGAGGAAGTGGAGAGACGGCAACAGGCGCTGCCAGTCTGAGTTGACACCACGCTGCAGACAATAACGTCCGTTTTAATGGAAAAGGTTCAGCAAAAAACAACAAATGTCATCACCAGCAAACTTTCAACACAAATAGAGCCAAGTGTACAAGAATAATAACATTGCGCTTCGAAATGCCAAGCAAAAATTTTGTATTATTTGCAGAAAATGGTCAAAATAACTAAAAAGACGCAGTGCTTTCAGACGCCAAAGAAATGCAAAGAAAACAAGTTCATATTCATTTAGAAACATCAGTATTAATGTTTTAACTTGGGTAGAGTTCAGAAATCAATAGTTGGAGTTCAAAGGAGTGGTAGCTTAATTCTTTCCTGAGCTGTGTATAACATTTTTATGACAACTGAAGTCATTGTGCTGTAAAGTATCATTATGTGCCTGGAAAATACATATTTCTGCCCCTTTAATAAAGAAACACATCTAAAATATATGACAACAATACTCATTTATAAATGGCCGTGGTCAACAGGAGGCGTTGTGCAGCAGGAATGAAGGATGTTCTGTTAGAAGTGGTTAAGATTTCTGTTTCAAGATTTTAATGCATCCAAATGTTGCATTAACAGTGGACTGTCTGCAGATAATGTCTGAGCTCATCCAAAGCTCTGTGTTATGGGTTGAAATTAAAGTGAGTGAAGATTGAGCAAAACTTTGTGTAATTCATTCCTACATATAGCCTCAAAAGTGAATTGAATTTTCACCTGAAACATAACTATTCTGTTAGAGGAATAAAGACCTTTAATGTGTCAAACATGTTGTCTTCGCCTTCACTGTGAAGATGAAAGTTTTACCAAGGAGCGAAATGTTGCAACTATGTGCAATGCATTGTCATTGCTTGCTTCAAGTTCCTTTTATCAATGAGGATGTACGCAAATGGAAGCATGAACTTTGAAGTTTCAAACTAATGCTTTGGTGACATTAGGAAGGCACCGAAGAAGCATTAAGCTTTTATTGCACCTCTCCCCGGCGCTTTATGCGCCTGTTCATTGCCTTTGGGCAGCCTAATCAGCTAAATAACTTTGATTTGCAAATGTTTACTCCTCCATGGGAGCAGAGCACCATAACACCGCAGATGTCAAGTGAAGATCCCATTGTTTCTGATTAGAAAAATCATTATTTTCTACCTGTCTGCCTCTCTGCCCTGTGCACCGGCTGATTAGCAAGCCGGAGAAGAATAAGTAATGACGATAACACTAAACTCGATAGCTCTTTTATAGACAGCGGTGCTTTATGATGCTTGGACTAATTGCTGGTGTGATTAGTGAGGTGTCAGTCCCCTCCCTGGTTTCTCAGGCTGTCCTGTGAGCTGAGGGCTAGCAGGACGCAGCCGCGGAGAGACGAGGGCGTGCCGCAGATTGTTACGGGGGGAACACACTGGGGCATAATTCACCTCCTGCTTTTTCTGCCCCCGTCAGCCCTTTCCTGCACACTGTAATAAAACCAGATTTAATTAGTCAAAATCAAACATTTTTTTCTTATCTCCTGACAATAGTCTATTTCTAACAGTGAAAGGTAGACACAGAAACCTAAAATGAAAGAAGTGGATGTAGAATTAACCAAGCTTTCTTAATAAAAGGTACTAAACTTGCATATGAAATACAACCTCTTGAACCAACAGATCTATAAAAAGACAAGCTAAAACATTTGGGTTATTAAAGTTTTATGTACAGCACATCTTTGACTTCTTAATATCTGGCACTTAATGATTTCTGCTGTGGACAAGCAAAGTCAAAGCCGGAAAAGAGATGACCACACAGGATGAAGTCTGAGTGCAGATAAATTTTCTTGCTAGAGAACTTCCAAGAGAGTATTTGCATAGATTTGAGTCGTGTTTGCATATTTATTTGCCTGACCTTTAGCTCAGCTCCCTTAGCTGACTTCCTTTTTATTTTGTATTGCAGTTCCCCTACACTGGTTTCCTGGTCTTATGTAACGTCATTGCAGCAGAGTGCAAACGTTGACATGTCACTGAAGATGCAGTAATCTGTCAAAATTTAAAATTATTTATGGACCGAAAACTGTTTGAATGTTTTCTATTTAGTCAGGAGATGGATGATGTCAAGAAACATTGACATACAGCTTTTACATTTTAAGTTCAGCTCCAAAAATTAGAAACTTATGAATACCGTTTCTTTAGCCGAGCAAATATGTCGGTAAAACCACAGAAAGAATAATGAACCTGATTGTGTATTGTTTATTGTAGTTTAATACTTCATTAAATTACAATTCAGAGTTTCCATAGTTCATTTTTTTAGTGGATGTTTCACAAAATTCAAATATATTTTGCATAACAAATATAAATTCAGTCTGTGATTGTCTTTATTCTTTAATACTTACATCTTCTGATAACTAATTTGTAATAAGACTGATTAAGTTTTCTATTGACACAATTTACCTAAAATAATGTCTCCATAAATTAATATATTTCCTCAGATCAACAAAAATACATATTTTTAACAAATGTCCAGCTTCTGGAAAGTATGTTAATTTCTGCACATCTAAAACAAAATGATTACATTTTGACTCTTCAAAAATGAGGAATGTGGGCCTTGATATTCCCACATTCCTCATTTTTCCATGGAGATGGGAAAGTTTCTCATCCTTAACATGCCAGGTAGTGATGATGGTGTCATCAGCCGCCAGCTACATGTTGGTGAACGAGCTGGAATAAAGCAAGCAGCTTAAATAGACCTCCCACAGTGGGATGCTAGCGATCTGGGCTAGCACATCCAGCTAGAGCCGCTTCACTGAAATTTCTCGTTGCCTTATTTAACGCACATTAAAGACCTTCTGGCCATTGAGTGTCTAATTTCAGGGCAACAAATAGTGAAACTCATCTTGAATCCAAACCGCTAATCGAAGCGCTGGGCACCATTGACATCAGAGGGTGACTTTAATTTGGAGGAGAATTGTTTCAGATGATACAAAATATGCAGCAGCTCAAATAATCGCTCACTACAGGCAAGCAAGATGGAGTAGCTTCTCTGTATGCACAGCAGGTTCATGCCTTAAAGTAGACCACACCAGACAAAACAAAAAGCACAAGCAGAACTGAACACCTGGTAAATTTCTATAAGAATGCTTGAAGGCGTGTGTATGAAAATGACAAACGCCCTCATAGAGCTCTTTCAGCAGAGGAAAGCGTGAAGTGCTTTACATTCCTGGTAGATCTAGTAAAATACTCTGGACTAACGCAGCACATCATGACATGACTCCACAAATTGTTGTTAGCTGTGGAAACTTCACAAAAGACCTTCAACAGCTTTGATTCTGAGTTTTAGATTGTTTGACTCAATGCAGTGTGAAAGTGAAAACTGCAGCAAAGGCTGGAGTTTTGTTCCCTAGTTGAAGCAAGTCTACTGGACTATCAGTTTAGCAATCTAGTCAACAGTCTTAATCTAAGTTCAAGTTTGATTTCTAAGTATTTTCATCTTGTTCTGTGTAGAAATTCACTTTTTTCACTCTCTGTGTCCCACATGCCTCCCCATTTGCCTCCTGGCAGGGTTAGCGTTGACCAGCGATCCTAGTTTTCCTCTCCATCACTCTGTCTCCTTCTCCCGGCTTCGTGTGTCAGGTGATTCGGCCCAGAGGCGGGCAGCCAGCCATGTCCATCAGCTCCTTCCATCAAGCGCTTCGCCAGGTGGCGGCGAGAGGATGACGGGCAGCAGAGGCGCAGCAGATGTTTTGCAGGAGCTGATATGTGTTCACGTCCATGAGGGATGTCATTATGCGGTGGACGGAGGAACGTGTAGCTGATTAGTGCCTTATTAATTCAAGGACACAGGCTCCAGGAACACACACTGCCGCCTCTCTGGCATGTGGCGCTGATGGTTTGCCAGTCGCAGACAACATGAGTGTCTTAGAAAGATAACCCCTCTTCCTAATTAACTGCCTCTCTGTTCCTCAACACTCAGCTCCTTCTGAAGTTCCATAAAGCTCTGAAATAAAAGCAGCCTTTTGCCGTTTTAAGGGCTGGCTTCCTGTTGGTGCCCAAAGGGGAGAATTTAGAGGTACAGAAGGTTTGTGGATTCATCTCCCATGGAGCCTGTGCTGTGCTGGGGTAAGTAAATAAAGCAGCATCTACCTGAGGGCATGTGAGGGAATTGAGGGTCTGGGACGGCACAGTGAACCGAGGACAATGGCTAAACTGGTGATGTTAGAATCTCCCCTGTGCTCCTGTTTTTCTCTTTTTCTCCCTCGATTCCCTTCTGCACAACGAGCCTCAACACGTGATGTTTTCTCCACAATACACATTGACCTTGTCATATACTCTTATTTGTTCCTGTTTTCTTTTATTCTCCTTCCACTGCTTTTAATCACGTGTTTGTTTGATGCAGTAAACTGTGGCCATGTGTGTATTTGCTGCTGTGTTCAGTGGTAGGAGCCAGAAATAGGCTCAAAGTTATGAGAGCAATAAAGAAAACACAGGCAGCGGTGAGGAGGTTAATGGACCTCAGGATGGTTTTAGCCAAACCAAAAACCAGCAGTACGCTGTTCCTGTGAGGAAAGAGCAGCTTTCACCTGGAAAATGGGAATCTGGAGCTGTTGTTTGCAAGAACAAATGCTAAAACTAGTGGTAAGACTTGATTTATTTTTTTTATGTAAGCTCATTTTAGGCTTTGTGATTAATTAATAATCATACTACAATCAAAAATACAAAACCTGTTCAATTCAAAAACTAAATTATGGACTAAATATATATATGAGCCCAACAACAAACATACTTACTGTTTTTAATCTACTATTTAGGTTATTCAACCATCAGGTTGCTGCAACTTGCCGTTACATCTGTTGGGTTTCAGAAATCCCTGATAACTCATGGAGCGTCTTTGAAAAAGATTTATTTAGAAAAGTAAACACTGATGTTAGCTTTGGGTCGTCTATGCTGTTGCTACATGTTTAGCATTGAGATGCTATTTTAGGCTAGCTCTGTTTAGCACAACTTCAACACAATAATCTTTTCCAGCATCCAGTCAGATCGTCTTTTTGAAGCCAACATTTTAATGAAATGAATTTATCAATAACACCCTCAAGATTTTTGACACCCTGTGTTATGCTGTCTAATTTTTATTTTTATAATTTCATTTCAAACTATGTATCATTTTAGCTTTGGCTTTTTTTCTACCATCTTCTCCAGTTAAGAAAACGAATATCAATCCAATACACTCTCTAGAAATTACTTTGTGATAATGTCACAAAGCATATACATCTTGCCTTCAGGCAGTTTGTTTGTCTGAATTTTTAGCTTCGGTTTTCTGTTCTTGGACTCGGTTTGGTCTTCTGCTGCTGTAGCCCAGCTACTACCTCGGTTGCATTCACTGATATGCCCCCTACCTTTGTTATCCCATTTGAATTTGTGTTTGCTTTTTATCATCTCGAATGAGTTTGACAATTTTCTTCTGGCCTCTGAAATGAAAAGTGAACGGGTTTTGTGTGAGAAACGTTTTGTGTTTCCTTCTCACTTCAGGGGAATTGAAGTGGCATCACAAAGTCACTTCAATTCCCTTCCTTTGCTTTTCTGATTGAATAGTTTGAACTTCGGTTAGTCATCTTCACTGAGCCTGTCTGAATGAATGACTCACTAATTTATTAATTCAACAAGCGTCGGCTCAGTTGTGCAGAAAATGCACTAATTTTATTTTTTAAATAGGTTTCGCCATCATGCTTGAAGGTTAACCTGGACAGTCTGAGATGTATTTGCAATGAGGTCCTCTGCTTTCTTTAGCCACATTTTGCAACACATACAAGTAAACCCCAGAAAAACTAATGAAAGTGGAACCAAAACCATACAAGGTGCCACACTTTGACCTGTACAACAGCAAAACTAAATCAAAGTTATGAGAACAAAGTAATAAAATTACAAGAATAAAGTAGTGGGACGATGAGAATAAAGCTGCATGAGAATAATTTGAAATAATACAGGAATAACGTTGTAGTATTTCCGTAATTCTTTATAATTCTCAATATTGTATATTGTAATACTCTTAATATTAAAATTTTAATTTCAAATGACTTTTTTGTGGAATATCATAACTTTATACCCTAGTATACCTTTTTTTTTTTTTTTTTACCTTTTTTATGGGAAGCTTAAAAATGACAGAAAATAAATTGAATGTTTTCATTGCCAGACTTTCTTCTCCTAATTTGATTTTTTTTACATTTTCTTTAGTTTCGCTGTGATACGCCGTCGTCCTGACGAAAAAACTGCAGTGCAGTTTCCAAATATAAATGGTGCAATTTCAACCAAACTCCCGTCTGGAAAAGATTTAAACAGGTCTGATATGAGCAGAGCTTCCTGCCGAGCGCTCGACTCTCCCTGCAGCATGACCAACCTGTCATTTGCATTAAAAATAACAAAGCTCTATAGAGGGAGACGTGCCTTGTGGTGGTTTTTCCTTCCCCTCGCCCTCTGTGAGTTTCCCTCAGTTAACTCTGCCTTTGGCTGGCAGTGGGAGCTGACAAGCTCTGGTGTCAGGTCCAGTTTAGCACTTGAAGGCAGTGCGTGTCACAATCACAGGCCGCTTTCTCTCCCTCTCTCTCTGCAGGCTGCTTCACTCCCAAGGTGAGTCATGCCTCGTCACCACTCCTATAGAGACATAAGCCTTCACATTGTGCTGGTAGACGGCCGGGACCTAATAGCCCTGCCGTGATTTGTCAGGGAAAATACTCATCTGCTGAAGAGAGCAATCACTTACCGTGGAGCAAGGTTAAAGTGTTTATGTGTTGGAGGAGAGTGGGATTCTAAATCCACGCAGCCTCGGCATGTCTCGGTGTTTGTGCAGCCAGGGTTCAAGTAGACCTTAAGTGATATTGGCAGTTTGAAATCGAGGTAAAGTTCCTACGGAAATAAAGGAAGAAGTTAAAAACCATGTTTTACTTTTCTTTTGTTGGTTCATCTGTTGGTTGTGTTTATTCCAAAAAACTCCAACCAGTTTTCTTTACGTTGCTAAAGAAAAGCAGCCTCAGCATGATGCTGCCACCACCATGTTTCACATGGGTGTGGTCTGATCAGTGTCACATACAGTCCCTGTCCTTTCTGGTTTAGTTTGATGGTCGGTGTGCAGATGTGCAAATGCACAGCACAGTTTTTAGCTTTTATTTAAGAAGCTAAAAGGAAAGCAGTGCAATATTCTACTATTATTTCATAATTATCCTCTACTTCATGCAGGTGCCGCAATGTTTTAAGTTCAGAAACCAAAAATTTCTAATAAAGGCCGTTGGCGGTTGGTTTGGTGTTTGCACACGCTTATATGTGGTTAAAGGCAGGTGAGCGAATATTTTGGTATTATAGTGTATACTCTGACTACCAAAGAAAAACTAAATTGATGGACCTTATTATTTACAAAAAGTCAACATAAATGTATTGAAATCTTTGCTGCAACGCACGGTAAAGACCCGTTTATTGCACATTTGTGATCAAGCCGGTGTTTGCTTGTCCTGTCTCTAGAAGGAGTTCCTGACAGCGACGACTGAAAAGGACATCTTTGACCATCTGGGCCTTGAGTACATCGAGCCTTGGCAGAGGAATGCGTAGGCCTCCGCTCCTCCCTAGATGGATGGTACCCTGTGCGCACATCAATGATCATCCCATCTGCTTGCTGCTCTCAGGCCTCTCCCGTGATTTACTTTCTAACTGCTTCTGATTCCCGTGTCTCCTTTGTGTTGTTGTTGCTGTTGTCGCCTGAATTACACGCTGATGCGCGATTCATAATTCATAATTCATAATTCGCTCTTGTTCGCTATTGTCTGGCAGAGAATAAAAAATTATCCCATACCATTCATGGCCTGCTTGTGTCTAAGTATTGTAATCATGGGCAGGACAAAGAGGCAAAACAGCCGCCGTAGGAAAATCGCCCGCAGTGTCTGAGAAGATGCAGGAGACAGGGGAGCGGTAACAGGGTTGACCAGTCAGAGAAGAAAAGGATGAGGGAGAAAACAGGAAACGAAGAGAGAGGCGAGGGGGAGGGGAGCTTTTTTGTCAAGCAAAATGTTGTAATCACCCTCCTCCTGGCAGGAAAGTGCTCAGTGTGAAGCTGAGCCAGGTCTCCGGGGGACTGGAGAGGCGGGTAATGAGCATCAGATAGAGGAGTGCTTCGCGTCGCATTTAGCTTCCATTTAAGCTTTCGTCCACAGGAGATCATTTAGCTGACATTCCCCAATCCGAAGACCCGTAGTCTCAGCTCATTGTTCCACAATGAATCCCTTTCCCCGGGTAGTCGGCTGAATTGGAGGTAATCAGCTGCACTGGGAAATCAGGAAGAATTCAGACGGAAGTTAAATGAGTCCAATGAACACATGCATAGATCCTGGCACAGCGGATTCATTATCCCAGTGCTTCCACTGATGCTGCTACATGCATTGTGATTGTTTTTATGAATTTTGTCCTTCTTTATCAGGATTCACTGATGAGTAAAGTCGATCGATCCTAACCAGACATGTCAGCAATGACAACGCTGGAAAATCAAGTACTTCTTCCACTGGTAGCTTATTTAACTTATAACAAAACATCTTCCCATGTTGTAAATTAATTTATCTGCTAATAGAACTTTTCATCAATATTAAGGAATCATTTACTTAAAACAAGCATTTATATCTTGCTGAAAAGTTACTTAGTAAGTTATCTTATAAGATCACTTGTCTTTTTTCAAGTGATCTAAGAAACTCGACCAAAAATACTCTTTAAGATTTTGTGTTGTTCCATAAAACAACTTATCTTGAAATAAGACAGAACTCATTTAAAAGTACATTTTCAGCGAGCAAAAAGCTTTGATTTAATGTTTAAAATGGAAAACAAGTTCTTGTTTCAAAGGGAGATTTTTCCATTCATAACAAAACATTTTCTCCATGTTATAAGTAAAATATTCCCCATAGAGGAACTTTTATATTTTAAATCAGTATTAAGGAATATGGTTAAAAAATAGCAGCTTTTCTGCAGAAAACCTCAGAACTGCTGAAACACTGAGTTTCTTTAAATCAAGGCTAAAAACCAAACTGTTTGTTACTTTTGAGGTTTAATGAATGAACAATGACCAGCATATTTGATGTGTGTTGATGGTTTTAGCCCTTGACAAAATGTCTATTTGTTTTCACAACTCTTGACTACATGACACATTTATGATGAAAGCAAAACAATTTTCTTGTCGACTTAAATTGCATTTTCAAGTCAGCCGGTGGACTTCAATTTTCAAGTTAAACCTCCTTCAAATGTTTCACAGTGTGTACAAATTAAATTAGTTTGTCTCACTTCAGATTTTCTAAAATACTTGGGTCGGATTTTGTGGTTTTGCAGTGGAGATGCAGCCTCCTGTTTCCAACTCAACCCATTTTACCATGACGCCTGGCCCCCAGTTTATCCCATGGTGCCTCAACAAGAGCAGAGACAGATGAGAGCAAAGCATTCTTGTGAATAACCCTATTTAAAGATCTTTAACTAGAACAGTCCTCCACTTTGAGGACTTGACCCAGGCCTCAAACGCTCCACCTCTTCCTTCTTGCTCCCTCTTGGTCTCTTGCTTTCTCTCTCTCCTGTGGTGTAACTCACCTCTTTCAGCTTCACAAGCACAAACAAACTTTATAGCTTCCACGCTGCAAGACTGTGAGCTCCAGCACCCTGATGTTCTGGGTTTTTCTATTATTATTATTATTTTTTTAATGTCGGAACTTTATAACGAAGGAAAATCCTGCTTTTGCTTCGCTGAAACCTCCCCAGAGTGAAATGAAACCAAGCTGACCTCAATACATTTGCATCAGTCCTGCTCTCTTTTCCCTAATTGTTTTTCAAGTGCAGATGGGATCTCCCTCCACGTTCACATTGAACATTCGTTAAAAATAAAATTGTCATATTTTGGTTGTAGAAACTAACACAATTCCTGAAAATTAAAGAATTAAATGCAATATAGAAACAATCTGCTCCCAGCAGAATACTTATAGAGCAATTCACTTGTGTGATATTACATGTTTTTCAGTTTTGCCCTAAACTATTAGACACAACAGGAGATAGCTCTGAATTACATTTGATCTTTTTTACATATTGTCAAATTAAATCCACACTTTTTAATGCATTTCAAAAGTGATTAATGTGACAGAAAAACCCAAAGTAGTGTGCAATCGTAGAGCAGAAGGAAAGGCTTTCAAAATTTGCCTGTCATTTTATTCTAGTATAAATCCTGATGTTCGAAGGTCTCAGAGGTTCGTTAGAGGAGATTAGAGGACAAACAGCCTTATGAAGACTTAAAAACACAGCAGGGAGGAAGTTGCGGAGGAATCAGTTTATAAAAAAATATCAGAAACTATTCGACATCTCACAGAACTTTCTTAAGTCCGCCATTAAGCAAAGCACTTCAGGACAGAGCTATATAGTTAATCTAGCAGAGAGGACAAGCAGACTATTGTTACTCTGAAGGAGCTGCTTAAGGCCAGGGTTAGTCACAAATCTGGCCTTCGTGAAAGCATGGCAACAAAAAAGCACTAGCTGAAAGAAGAAACTCTCATTTCTTATGAACTCTGTGGGGTTGAGCCAAACTTTTGAAATCGGTTCTCATGTTCACAAGATATGTGATAAAAATTGTGCTGTTTTTGTTCTCATCCTCATCCAGAACTCGCCTGCTGAACTTTTTGCTCATTTCTCCATGTGAACTTATTGAGTGATTGGTGTGAATTTTGTGGGTGTTTGTTGAGGGGGGAGGAAAACCCAACTGCTCAACGTCCAGATGGCAGTTTTTCCGCCCCTGAGCAGAATGGGTAGTTTTTAGGAGCAATTGTAAGATTATATGAACGCAAACATTAAACTCCCGCTTCTTGGTAGGTTTAGGCCCCAAGCAGCGAGCTATGGCTGAAATCTTAGCCTGGTGCTAAGATGTTAGTATTGGCTAATGAGATGTTAGCATCCTAGGCCACTGCTGTGTTTTTAGTCTTAGCAAATGCTACGATTGTATTTTTCTGACATGAGAATATAAAATGAGATATTCCAGCTCATCAATCATTGTTTTTATTTGTGAACTTGTGTAAGGGCCATTACTGAAAACAGCGAACATGCACTGGAAGTTGCTCTGGTCAGATGAAACCAAAATATCTTTTTGGCCTTGTTGAACTTAGAGGAATAAATTTACTTGGCTCGTTTATTTTCCTCTAATCTCCCGGATCCAGAAACTCCACATGCAGGAGCGGAAAACATAGAGAACAACCATTCAACATCAAACTTCAGACATATCTAGAGTTTTATCCAGAGAATTCAATGCATACGAAATGTCACATCAGCATTACTCCCAGATTATCAAGAAATCCAAACACATAACAAAACATACAATTACCTGCAACGAGTTGGAAAGGAAAACATAATAGGAGAGACACAAGAATGCATTCTTGGGAATTGCTCTCACGGCTGCAAACAAAACAATTCGCAATTCTGCTGTAAAACAGACATTTTATAAGAAGGTGTATTCCCTCATTTAAATATATGCATCTGAAGGTGTGTCCTCCTCTTGTAGGGCTGTTTAAAGTTAACTTTATTACCTTCTTTGAGACCTGTTCAAACCCAAAAGCAAATATATGGAGAGAACAAAGGTCATTCTCAAACAGGGTCTTCCCGTACCAGTCTCTTCCTTTAAACACTCCAGACCAAAATTTATGCTCCAGCCAGAGACCTGGTGGTTTTTCTGCTTCAGCGATTCATCAAGAAACTGATTCCTGTTATAAACACACTGACACAGAAATCTGGTGTCAGATGATAACTGTGAGTTTGGATCTAAAAATTACAGGATTATCTTCTTTTAGAAAAAACTCTTAGAATACCTGAAATATTTTACTTCTAAAACTTTAGTTTCCTAATCCTGTTCTAAGATTAGTAATCTAAGATGCATGCAAATTAGTATGGTTAGACCCTAACTAGTTCAGAACATGCTGTTAATAATTTAAGAACATATCTTAATACATTTGATTATACTTGTAGAATAATTTTCTAAAGGTTTTAGTGTTTTACTGAACTCCTAAACAAATGCCAAAGAATTTGACTCATCTTGTCAGACAGACAGACCCACTCTGACCTCTGACCTATCCGCTAGTACAACACTCTTTCTGAAGGCCCTGTTTAGTAATTTACGTAAGTTCAGAAAGTCAGCAGTTGTTTTACTTTGAATCTTTATCTAAATCTACCTAACCTAAAATCTACTCAAAATATTCATGCTACAGCTAATATTTTATATGCACAAAGGTTAACTGTTTCTAAAATTAAAATAACCAAACTTATACTCCCAACAGCCTCAATGCAAAATGCTCTTTAAAATGCCCACAATCCCTTCATGCCTTCTGTCGAAAGACAGCAGAAAGGCTGCATTCAAGCTTCTAAACACGCAGGAAAAATTCATTCCAAAGGCCGTCTGATAAAAATGTTTGGAGCATCGTCACCCTGGATTTAGTTCAGGCTAGAAGTAATCAGATGACCAGCATAAATGTTAGCTCCAGATCTCATAAGTCAAGCACCACCACAGCACAAGTACAAAACGTAGAGCTTGAGGGTCCTTTAGAAAAGCCGGTGGCACATTGAATCAGCCACTGGGCCACAATAGAGACACACTGTAGCAAAAAACACTTTCTGAAGGTACACAACAGGAATCCTCTAATGGCTTCTTTATTGCACCTTGGTGCAAGCTATATTTATTGCACCAAGGTGCAATAAATAAGCCATTAGTGGAGACTGGCACTGTGCAGACTTCTTTTGTATTTTTGCTACAGTTGGATCTGAGGTGAGCAATTATTCTCAAGTTTTAGGTTTTGGTAGCAGAAATACTGCAAATTAACCTCAAGTGCCCAAAATAATCTCTAATCAACATACTGAACAACAATTGATCAGAGTCACGCCCCTGAGTGCTTTGATTCGGTCTGTGCACAATAAATACTTGAAGAAATCTGTTGTTTTTCAGCAGGTCAAACCTCCTGTTATTTCTGGCTCTCTGCAGATCTGACTCTTTTGTTCTTCACCTTTGGACAGTCGCATGCACCTCTGGCTATGTTTCCATTAGACTGCCATGCAAATTTTAAGTGGACTTTTAAAATTTTGCAAAAAAAAAAGAAGAAATCTACTGGTTTGGAGTGAATCAACCTGGGTTTATCAGGTTTCATTCATATAATAAATAAGATGACACATCTCAGAAAAATCCAGTCCTCTCCTGAAATTTAGAAATTTCTCCATGTTTCGTGCCTCTGGTAAGGCACCAGTTTATGGGAAAGTTCAATGTGTTAGAACTTATTCTACAAATGTGTTTCCATCTTCCTCTTCCAATTTCGGATTTTGACGTTTTTGTCAACTGTTTTTAATGAAACAATTCAAAAGGTGCATAAAAAATGTTGATGGAAACACGACTTGTATTCTATAGTGATCATTTCAGCTGACTCCTTTTTTACATGCTCGATGTTTGAGGTCTGACTGGAATCAAAGATGTGTGGGGAAATGAATAAAAAATGCTGGAGAAATTTGCATAGGGTGCTTGATTTGCTGACGCCATGTTTTTTCTCTCCATTCAATCGGTTTTTATTTCTACCTAAGCAATCATTTTCCTCCCCCAGTTTTCTGTCGTAGATGTTCGCTGCTCAAAGCCCTCAATCATCCCTGTCAGACGACCAATTCTTTAACTTGCACAGATCCATCACAACACAGGAGTTTCACATGGACATCTTTCAGCCTCACTCTCTGACCTTTTAATAAACATGAGCTCTGTGATACAGACATGGACAGATTACTAAATGGACTCCCTGGACGCTGGGACGATACGGGGCGATGAGAAGTTTAGGATCAACAATGATTTCAGCAGAAACGACGACACTCAAGTCATTAATTGAAAAAGAAACAGGAAAAAAAACTACAAACTAAAAGAAAGGTGACAGTGACTTTCTGACTTTAAACAAACTAGTATTCTTGCTGAAACGTTACTTGTTAGTTAGTTTTGTCTTATTTTAAGCGCAATAAGACATTTGCACCAGAAACTATACAAAATACTTGCCAAGATTGTGTTATTGCAGTGTATGAACAAATGCATTTTAAGGTATGTGGGTGTAAAGTCACTATAATATATAGCCTGAATGATTTTACTGCATTTGCTAGATCGAATGGCAAGACGGCTGCAGAGAGAAAGAAAACAACAGGAGATGTTCGAGGACATCTAAACGTCAAACCAGCAAATTTATGTGCAGGTTGTAACTTCTTTAATTAACTGAAGTCATGGATTTATTTTCCCAGGGCCAGCTGGCAGAATTAGTTTGAAAACTGAACCAGAAATATCACCCAGTGTGAGGAAAAAGTAAGAGCAACACGTTTTATGGCTACAGAACCACAGGGTGGAAACATTGTAGTTATAATGTTTGTTTTTTTCTCTGTTTGGAACCGAATCAGATGAGTCGATAACGCAGCTGTGTCTCGATGCGTCTTCCTGATAAAAAAAAAACCTCTAAAGCAAAGTGTAATATTTTATAATAAGACATTCTCATTCATGGTTGGGTCAAAGCTGCACAGTGGGTCAGTTTTGAACTTTGTTACTCTGCAGCCGTAACATCTCTGGTTCAAACCCGTTTGTTTGTGTGGATGGTTCTTCCTGAGACAAATAAACATGAAAATACTGCGCTCTTTTGAACTGGTTTTTGAAGGGAGCATATCCACAAATTCCTCGAAATATTTTCTCTTCAGCCATTTTGCCAAACTAACTTTATGAGCACTTTAAAAACTAGAAAACTACCACTGCAAGAAAATGTATAAAATATGTTATAAAACTGCTTGAACAACTAAAATGTTGATTTTTGATCAAAAGCCATTGAAAATAATCAAATAATCTGAGTTTTCAGAGCAGATATAAAAATACAAAGTGATCAAATTGAACTTGCTTTGCCACTCATGACTGATCTGAATTAAAGTAACTAAAATATAACTAAATATATATTTCATTCATACATTAGTTAGTTACTAGGAAGATATTGCCCAAATAATGATATCATGATATAAATACTTCAATAACAGCATCACAGTTGATATTTCACATTTTCTGCTTAATTAAAATTAGATTTGGTCAAACTACTAAAATTCTGTTTCTTCACTGAATGAAAAACTATTTTTATTTGAACCAAAAATTGACTAGACTCAGACACACACCTGCAGTTTTAATTAATGTTTTAAATTAGTTTTTATATTGAAAGAAACTGATTTGGAAAAATTTTCTTTTTCTTGATTTTACTTTTTACTTAGATTAATTATTGCCATTTTATTTGTTTAAATATCAAAATGTCCACTTTATATTTTGGTCCATTTGATTATGTATTTTTAAAATATGAAATGATTGATGCTTTACTCAGTACTTGAGCAGATTTTTTACAAAACACTTTCTAACTCTCGAGTCATTTCTTGGACTCAAGTACTTTTACTTTCACTTGAGTAAAAATTTGTTGAAGTAGTGCTACTCTTACTTGGTTATACTTGGTTATAATTTATTCTGTCTGTCCCACATTAGTAATTTTGTCTGTTTATATTTGTCGCCATGATTTGGATTATCATCCCGGTAACTGATTAATGTGCAACATTTTCTTTACTTTTAAACGTCAAAAGCATCAAATCTGCCAAAACACATAAAACCCACATGTCTCATAATTCGTCCAGAGACACATTGCAATGCAAAATGATGGAAGGTCATTCTACAACTCCATCAGTTTGTCACTGTATATATCATGAAGTTGACTTCGAGTGCTGATGATGTGAAGATGAGTTGCGTTCATAAGAAGCGGTCAAAGATTAATAGGAGGCTCTCAGAGGAGGAGAAATGCATCAGCAGCAGAGCTTCCCCAGAGACTGAAGTGCCACCTTTTTCTCAAAGTTACATTATATAAAGGTCATTAATAGTGTGTAAATGCAATGCATCTATAAATTAAATTACTCGATTCTCTGTTGCGTGAAGACACCATTTGAGCCAAAAGCATATTTCTACTTTTTTGAGAAATGGGCGGAAAGGAAGAAGGCCAACACATGCAGGGACCAAACATAGACTCTGTCTGGGCTGCGTTCCTTCAGCTAACTTTTCATTTCGTTGTATCAGAAGACAGTGATTTATTGGCTGCGCTGCAGAGGCTTTAAAGGAAGTGTTGGGGCCAGTTAAAGCCAGTTGGGAAAGGTGACAGAATAAGGACGCTCGCTGTTTCTGCCTCTCAAGGCGTGTCAAAGAAGTGAAGCCGACGCAAAACGCAAAAAAACAAAACGGGGAAGAGAAGAAGACATTTTAAAGATAATTTAAAAATAAGTTTTTTTTTTCCGTCATTTTTTTAAAGAAAAGAAAATAGGCTTTCTGAAAACTTGTGATAATCAGAGATATCTGCAACAGATCTTAGAGATAAAAACGAAAAACTCCCATTGGTGTCACAGTGACTTTCAAACTGCCGAATGAGGAGTTATGCACAGAGAGCGAAAGAAACAAACTTTAATTTGAGGTCAGCTGCTCCTTTCGTGATGAACGACCTACCTCACAGCTTTCAGGAGGGTAGGCGGTTTTCAGAGTGATATGTCCACCTTCACATGTGGCACAGGTACGGGAGGAAGACACAAAGGATGAAGAGGAGGCGGAGACGGCCCATCTGCTGCCGCTTCCCATCCCAAACCTTCTGCTTTTGTCTAAAAGAAACAGGAACTGACCTGATCGAGTTGCTTTGAATAACATTATGTTTGCATTTAGGCTCTTTTGAAAACCTTTTTCCCACAGTATAAGTTAATTTGTCTGCACCTTTTCATCAACATTAATGACATATTTATTTATCAAGTATCTATATCTTGCTGAAAAGTCACTTGTAAAATACAAGTAAAATAGCAGAAAACTGGAATAAGTATTCAGATTAAGCTTGTTATTTAGATTAAAAGTACTTTTAAAAAATAATCTTTAAGCAGGTACGGAACATACTTTTCATTAAGCAGAACTTTCTATACTAAAATTGTTTTGATGAAACATTCTAAATTGAAAACTGTAAATGTTATTAGCTTTAAATGGAAAATCATCACAATTAGCAGAAAGACTTTTCTTTAATATTCTGATTTATTCAGATTTAATGCTCCATACCAGTTCAGAGTAATTAAAACAATCTGATAGTCATTTAGTTGAGATGCTTAATTAACAGTTACCCAGTCATAGTAACTGTCCTCACATTCCGACATGTTTTCTTTCTCTGCTTATTCATTTCCACAATAAGAAGGACTTCAAATTAAATTGTTTCAGCTTGCCCTACCAAGAAATCCTTGTTTTCTTATTTCAGAATGAAAGTCTCAGACAGAACTGGAGTATCAAGCTTGAAGCTGTCATCTCCATAGCAGTCATTTACAATTACTTCCCCAGACTCACACTGCTGATAGCAAAGGGACGGCACTTTGTGAGACTGAAGTGCCATCCAGTCAAAGTGAAGCAAGTCTCAAAGTAATGAAGCATTACAATATTGGAGTGAGATCTTTTTACACTTCTAGCATTGCTGCTGCTGCAAGTCATACAATATACGTTTAAATTGAAACTATTTTGAACCCTAGAGTTACTTTTGAACCATAATAAATGAAATACTAATCAACATTTTGATGCGCAATGATGTAAATGTAATGTTCCAGTTGTTGATTTTTGTGTTTTTATGACATAAAGCACTTTGAATTGCCTTGTTGTTGAAATGTGCTATACAAATAAAATTGATTTACTAATTCAATTTGTCTATTCCTCCAATAGAAAGCATATTTTCTAAGTTATTCACATTTTAATGTCAGTTAATTCATAAAATTGACAAAAGGTAAAAAGTGTCACAAGTTTAGAGAGGAATTTCTGTTTCAAATTTTCAAACAAATTTTTCAGAAAAGCTCAATACATGGAAATGAGTAGTTTTCAAGGAACTCTAAGAGGCCATCAGTAAGGATATATCTCTGCACACACCCGGTTTTGAGAAGCCTCTTACTCTCCAAACAAATGCATCTGGAGTCGGCTTCAGCGAGGTCTTGTTACTGCAGAAATAAAGCCACTTATGTCTCAGAGATGCACAGAAATGCAATATATTCTGCTGCTGTGAAAAATGTTTTAAACCTTATGGCCTGAAACTCAGTGAATGCAACAAAGAGCAGAAGGTAATCTGGACATCGAGGGAGAGAATCCAGCTCCCTTATCCAGAAGTTTCACAACACAATGTAGATAAGAGAAACCATACACTCTCTGTTGATCTATTTATTCTGAGAAAGAGATGAGAATTACAGGCGATTTCCAGTTGCAAGTCCCAAAAGAGTGGAAATTAGCTATAAAAGTGATAACAGCATGTTTTACTTTTGCACATTTAGCAGGAAAATATAATACAGCATTATGTCTAACACTAGTTCAATGAGTTTTAGAATGAGGTACAAGAAAAAGTGAAATTAAATAGCTAATATGAGCAACTTGTTGTATTTACACTTTCCCACACTGACACAAAAACAACAATAAAACATTAGAAGGTGGTTCAAGTCCATCTGCTGCCTTGAAAATGCAATTTAAGTCAACAAGAAAATTGTTTTGGTTTTAACAGCAAGGAATAAATTGTCTAAACATTGTTTTGTTTTTTAAGTTCACTAATTTTGAATTGAGTTTTGACTTAATGCTGCAATTTAAACCAAATAAGAAAACGCCCTCATCCAGTTAAAGAGCCACATTTCTCTATCACTGTATTTCACTCACAACATCAAGTTAAAATAACTACTTATTTTACTTCTGAATAATTTAAATTCTTGTTTCAAACTGCATGAACAAAGTTTTGGATTTGAAAATGAATTTTCTTAAACATCACAGTGAATTCTGCTCAAAAACATTTAGTGAGAACAGGACATAAAAAATGAACATTCGCCTTAATAACACCAGAGTCAGATCAATGTTTCATCTCAGGATACAAAATCATGCCGCTAAGCATTCTGGGAAATAGTTCCCACTCTTTTCTTTTTCTTCTTTCAGTTTTTTTAAGTGCTAACCTGAAAACTCTTGGAGGTTTGACATAATTGGAAAAATATTAACACAACTTACTACTGTACAAAAACTCACACATTTAGGTTCAAATCTAAAACTGGCTGAATTTATTCAGTAACTACAACTGAATGTAGTTCAAATGAGTTACAGTGAACTTGTGTGTTAAATAGTTTTGGTGTCTCTGCAGCCCAGCCTGCTTCTCTCCGGTCAGAAAGACGTTTTTTCATGAGCACTCATTGTGTCAATCCCGTTGATTGCTGCCTGTTAAATGGATGTAAAAGAGGAAACTGATGTTATAACTTTGAGAATCCCAAGGCATCTTTAAAAGTCAGTCTGGCACAAAATGAGCCCCTGTCCTAATTTATTTGACTTAATTTATCAACACGCTGGCGTTGCATTCACATGGGAAACGGCAGCTGTTGCATTAGTCTCTGCCCACATGCTGCTACACTTTGCTTTTAATAGTAATCGTTCTAGAGAACTGACAAGACACTTCTTCCTGCTCCATTTCATTACATCCATTCAGCGCTGATCACAGAGTAAAGTGTTATTTAGTCCATCAACTTCAACACAGCCGATGTTCGGCTGCAATAAAACAAGAAGGCCAACACGGACACAGCATCTCCTTTTCTTTATTCTTCTCTCTGTCTCCTCTAATCCTTTTTGCAAACACAGATTAGCCGAGCAGCAAGAGCTGATAATATTTCGCTTGATGCAGTAATGGCGTCCTCAAATCTTTGGCTTGTCAAGGGGACAGAGCAAACATTTTCTAATGAGAGAGATTTATTTTTTTTACTAGCCCGTTTTGACTGTTATGGTAACAGTAAATATGGATGAGTGTTTCTCAATATATATTTGTTTATTTTTTTGTTTGAATTTAATCCAAAGTTGAAAATAAACTCCACATTAAAAGCAGAAACTACACAATTTGTTTTTAGAACAAGAAAAGAACATTTCTATAAGGTTGAGATGAAAAACATTAAACATGGAGATCAATAGGCTCAATAACTCTTAAAGGTGAAACACACAAAAGTTATGTGGATGCCTTTAACTCCTTTAGACTAACAGGAAACACCAGGAGGTTAAAGACACATTGGTGCTTGTAATTGTTAAATCATGTTTTCAGTCGTTATAAAGAAGCCAGGGTTTGTTTTCTAGAATCAAACTCAGTTAAACACAACCTGGATATAGAGATGATGAACTATTAAAAAAATCTTTAGACTTAAAAATGATGTGTGCATCAAATCAATAACAGAAATGAGTAGTTATTGTTCTAGGGGAGCAGTAAAGTCTCCTTCACTTTGTCTCGAGTGCCGCTCTGTCTCTCCTGACGTTTCAGACTGAATGGATTGTTATAAATCTAGAAATGTTGCTGTCCTCTTAATACTCACTAAATATGTTTCTCTGCTCCTTCCCCATCTCAATGCCAGCACCAAAGACAGCACAGTGTTTAGTGTTTAGTTCAGCTCACTTTGTGTTAATTTTTCACTTTCCCTCAGCCTGCCTGTTTGCTCTCCACTCTTCCCTCCCTGGTTTTCTTTTTGGATTGATTCAGCTTCATCGTGATCAACAAACGATTTAGTATTTTTGGAATTTGGGCTGCTTTGTTTAGTGCCAAATTATGAGGACATTTCTCCATTACATTGTTACTCTACCTTGTCTCTTACCATTGATAGCGTGTTTTATGTGTGCTTTTGCACGACAATAAATTTCTTTACAATGAACCATAAACTTCACCCAGACTCATATTTCTTTTTCTTTTGCAGCAGTAAAGTTACATCCCATAACTGTCAGATTTTGCTCTGCTGTAAAATTTTGTGTCATGAACGCACACCTCTCAGTAGGTAATTTTTCCTTCCTGATTTCTACAGATTATCAGAGCTGAAATAAAACAAAGACCCTGTTAAGAACGTGTAACACAGTGAAACATGTTAACACATGAATAAATACTTCCTTGAATCCTTGAATGAAAAATTGTCACCGGCAGATTTTCCCACACAAAAGCAATTGATCCTTTTCATTCCTCCAAAGCTATATATGTGCATTTCTCGACTTGTATCCGTCATTATAAGTGTCGTTATAACCCTTTGCACATTACAGGCTCTTGACTGTGCGGCTGCAGGCTACTGGGTGACAGCTGAAGGTAATTCACTTTGCCTCGTTTAGCTTGCTGTTAACAGCTCATGGGATGATAACGGGAGAGCAAGAACTTTAATCATATTCCCCCGCCTTCAAGAAAGATATTGCTTTTGCTCGGTATATTGAGCGGGTGGGGGTATGTGTGTGTATTACTGTAAGAAGGCATGGCAGGGTGGATGGTGTGTGTTTGCCTTGTAGGTGTCATGAATGGCCTGGGGACATGTATCATCGATCCGTTTCTCCAGGCTTCCTGTACATGGACTGGCATTAAAATGATCCATGGCCCCTATCCTGGGCTAATACCGCTGATATTAAGATATCAGCCTGCTGCTTTGTGTGGACAGGGGGCGGGTAGCGGTCCAGAGCGAACACACAGTGCAGGACAGGAGATTTCTCAGGTAACAATCTAACAGGGAGGTTTCACTCTCGCTTTTCTCTGCGTCTGGAAAACAAAAGCTTTCAGCAACTCTGGGCTTCCTGCTGCCCCTGTGGTGAATAAACAGCCAAGCAGCAGCAAAACAAGTGTAACATACACCATCTGGCTCTTCACCGGTGTCTGCCGCAGTCACAGAGATAGACAGGAGTCGTGAAAAGAGGGGAGGGAGTGTGTTAGCTGATCAGAATGGCATCTCCTCCTCACCTCGACAGGGATGCCACATGGACCCCAAGTTCCTACTAACACAAACACGCATCCCTTGGATTCTTAGCAGGGAAGTCAGTGGGTTAGTGAGAGTTCATTACAAGGTGTATGGGGTACATCTTCTGCCATGTGTATAATTACTGTTGGCTGCAAATCAAATGATTCTCCGTAAATCTGTCCACAAGCAGGATGTGAGCTGGCAGCATGCTGCCCACATGCAGTGGAGTTTTTCACATTCGTGGGATTAACCAGGTAGCTCTCCTGCTGTTTTGGCAGAAAATAGAAGCTGGAAATGAAGGATTTGTGTTTATTTTTGGTTTTCTCCCGCTGCCGTGTTCCCTCTATTTCTACTCCATCAAGTTGCACCACAGAGAAGCAGCAAGAGCTCACTGTTCCCACCTGTAATTGTCCCCTAACATCATCTCCCTTAAATATGTTTCCCAGATTGTTGCTCATCACTTAAATCCAGATCCATCCCTTCAGCAGAGCATGTTCCACTGGCAGACTTTAGAAAGATGTGATTTTAATCAAATCACGCTTTTGAGGTAACAACCTTGCTATTCTCTCAGAAAAGTGAAACTAGTATATGTTTATGTTTCAGGCTCAGTGCAGACATTATGCACAGGTATTGATCACATGTGAAGACAGGAATACAGAGTCAATACTTGCAGGTAATGGCTGCATCCTGTAAGTCTGCCCTGAGATTTGTGCTATGTGAGAGCTTATCTATCCTGTTTAAATTGCTTGTATGCTTTGTTCGCTTCATTCATTTACAAGGACGCTGCATGCATCTAATTGTATATAATCAGAAATAAAAACCTATTTATAATAGGTTGAAAATCGCAGAGACTTACAGTTTTGGTCAAATGTTTACATCCACTAATCAGCAGCATGAATAACATTATTTTAATAATTTAGTGTAACCATTGCTTTTTGTTTTTTGGTTGTTTAACCATGAAATAGTTTCTATCGTTACTCTGATTGAATATTCGATCACCCTGTTCACTGAAGTTGATTCATTTCTGGATTTTAAGCTCGGTATTAAACATCTTACAAACGTTCATCCCTTACAGTACACCAGCCATTACCACTTTTTCTTTATTTCACAATCAAACAGATTGAATTACTGATAGAAAGTGCATGTAAGCACTCTCACAGCTTCTCTGAAGCATTACAAGCCCTTACATCTTTATATTCAGCTCAGATTTTTATCATATTGCTTAAATCAGCCAAGCAGGGAGAAAAAAAAAATACTTCACATCCTTCCACACTTTGAGTAAAGAGCTGCAGCTGCAACTTCTCCTGGGTGTCTATAACAGGACACAGCCACACGGCAATCAGCCGGAGGAGGCAGAGCAGACAGCACATTTAGTTGAAGTGAACAACTTTACTGGACTCAGCACTCGAAGTGCTATAAAGCCTCGGTAATGAGAGGCCAGCCCGAGTTCTTTGAACAACAAACTGAAAAGAGTAAATAAAATAGTTTTAACTGCTGCTGCTACCTTTCAAGCAAAGCATAATTAAAGTTATTATTATCTCCACTGGTAGAGTGAAATGCTCATGTGAGGACTCAAAGGCACCATGGGAAATTCGGTACAGCTGTTTCTTAGAAAAAGATCATGAAACAGAATAACTTTGTAGCAAACACAGCCTGTGGTCTGCTGGGGTTTACTTTCAGTGAATGCTTCCCTGGATGAAATCAAAACACCTTCTGAAGACGCTGGAAAGAAGGTTTTATTATCCACAGTGAAATTATCCTTTGAACGCGTTGCCACCCGTTCAAAGGCAACTCAGCAAGGAAGAAGCCATTACATGAAAAGCATCATGGCCGGATTACAGTCTGGGAATTCAGACAGGGAAAGAAGACCTTTCCTTTGTGGACACGCGTCCTGAACTCTGATGAAACTAAAAATGAAGAGTTGGGCCGTTACCACAATTTTTAAATTTAAAGAAAACCAAGGGAAATTATATTTGTGTTAAATGGAGGATAAATCTAATTAAGAAATAAGTTCTTATTTTCTTATATTGAAGAAAATTTTTAGTTTTTATCAATGACACAGACACAGCCAAGAAAACCCAATTCAGGCAAACCTTCTACGGAAAGAAAAAACTGTCAAGAAATAATACACAATTAGTCCTTAAACTGAGAATAGACAGGATAAACAAATTTAATGAAGTATGATTAAAAGTAGCTATTTTTTCTGTGATTAAAGCTTTCTTTGAATCTAAGTGACAATTCTCAACAGATTCTGTTTTAGCTGACTAACAGTGAAGCAAGTAGGTGATGTGGAAATAGAGCTACGGTTTTAAGTACCAAGATCGTTAAATATTATTTGTCATTGGGGACTACAAAACACATCTCTGTACCAAAATAAAAGCTTATCCAAACATCTCCCCTCAGCATAAGCTTCTGTTATTCAGTTGTCTGTTGACATGAAATATTTATTTTTGAATATTATTAGATGTACTTCTAGGACACCAGTTACAATATATTTATTCATTCAACTCTGACTTTTTAACAGGTTAAATTTCTGGACCGCTGGTAATTGTTTTGGACATCTTTTTGTTGTATCTCATGACAGATGAACAGGGTCAAAGGTTAATGGGCATAACATGCCCATTAAATTAAACTGAGGGCAGAAATGCCTCCATAATTAGGAGTAACAATTTTTGCATGCAATGTTTTTTTTTTTTTTTTTTTTTTGACAGACTTGTTAAATATTCAGACGCTATAACAACCCCTTTGAGTTATTCTAGTGAATTCTAGTGGAATAATAAAGTCTTTTTTGTGGAGTTTGCAGATGTGAAAAGGATAAAAAGAGTTGCAGTCGTGCAGAGACGATCTGTTTATGTGACATAATTTTAACAAGTTTCACTGCAAAAGGAAATTGCATTTACTGAAACATAACAAATGCAGTCCATCATCCTAAAAATCCACTTTTACATCAACAATTTCACATTTATTAAACAAAGATCTAATAGAAGAGATGTGTGAAAAACAAATTACATTCTATAACTCAATAGATCATAATAACTTGTGGTATTTATTTTTTTTACTGTTAGTCTTTTTTATTGTTATGGAGGAATTTTGACTTTATCATACTGCATCAGCTCATAAAGGTTTGCAGATATTTTTTTGGCTCTCATCCTGGAAAATTAGTTATTGCAAGCATCTGAACTTTGACTGGGCCATTACAACACACTGATTTTTTCCTTTTGAGGCATCCAGTTTTAGATTTGCTGCTGTGTCCCGGATCGTTGTCCTGCTGATGACCCAATTCAGGCCGAGCTCCAGCTGCTGGTCAGATGGATTCACATTTGCCTCTGGAGAATGTCGTCAGAAAGAGAAGTTAATGGTTGGCTTACTGACTGCAAGGCACACGGTTCCTGTGGCTACAACACTTATTGTTGGAGATTTTTCAAAAGTCTGAACCGTCATTCAGGTGAAAATCTAAGTTATTCCATTTTATTCTTTTTATGGGTACTTCCAGAAAGGTCTTTTCTAATTGCCTTGTCATAAACTTTAACATTTCACATGAAAAAAAGAATTACAGATCTTTTCATTTGTCATTTCTCTGAATTCTGGCAGCTGTCTTGTGGTTTCTACTTTCATTTTAAAAATGATTGATCAAAATTGTTTTGTAATGCCACTGCACAGCTTCCAGACTGAGTGGGAACTACAGATCTTTGCTGATGTCTTTCTCCTTGGGATTGTGTTGGCACACATCTGTATGATCCATACCAGAAAACTGAAAAAGCTCCTGCTTCTATTACTGGATGCCAAAAGTCTTCAGCCTGATGAATTGATCTCAAAATTGGCCAAGTTTGTTTACATGATTTATTTCATTTGTCGTATCTCTTGTTTTGTTTATTCATTTTGGATATTTAAATTGTGTTCTAGTTAAATATTCATTAGAATTGAAAGTTTATTGATCTTTGAGAATATAATATAGTTTCATTATTATGCCACAATAATTATGTTACATCATGGTTTCAAGCCAACAAGTTTTTTGTTTATTTAAATAACTTCTGGAAAAATTGATCATCTAGCAAAATTTGTCATTGTGACAGGCCGACATCGAGCTGTACCTGATTCAGTCCTGAAGAGATCTTTAACAGATCATACTTGCAACTTGAGACATTGAGATAATGATATAATTTATGAAGAGGTTTAATAAGTGACAAAGACGAATCGTGGCTGTAACTTGAAGGGCGAAAACATGCCAAGATTTATTTTCAACCGTGTAAAAATCAATTTACATCATTTGAGCTGCTGCAGTTTGATTCCGTTGGGGACTCATGCATCCAGTTAATGTTGCTCAAGTGTTGGTGGAAACAAATGACAAATTTGAGTGGCTTCCGAATTAATCAAAGCTCACTCGTCTCACTGGCTTCCTCAAACCCAACTCTGCAATATTACATAAAGAAAATATACCAAGTCCTGCAGGGGAAAGACTGGGGTCTGTTTATGTGTTTGACTTGAGACGATGAAAATGTAGAGCGAAAAAGAAAAATGATAGAGAGGAGATGAAGCATAGGGTGAAGGAAAGCACATTCTTGCACATGGAGCGTTTGGACTCTCCAAGTCATTATACTCTGTAATACAGTCAGGAAGTCAAATATTTATCACTGATATCTGCATTCCACTCATCTTCATGGAGTTGCTGCTGATCAATTTATTTTATTGCCAGAAGAAGAAACGACAGGAATTTTCAGGAATGTGTTCGGAGTGGATGGGTTATTAACATCACCTGTCTTAATGTCATGTCTGATCAGTGTAAGTTTTTATTATTAACCTCAGAAGTGAAGGAAATTACCTTAAACTTCACATTCTTCTATCGAGACTCATATTTTGAAATAAGAGGATCTGGAGTTGCCCTGTTAAATTAACAGTTAAATATATCCAGATACTGCGTGTCTCCACTCTTGTATTTTGCCTGCAGCTTGTCCTATTCTGACTTTTAGGGCTTTCATACATCAAGTGAGCATCACGAATCAGCACCCATGCCAAGCCCACCTCCTGTATTCCCTCAAGATGCCATAGGCTGGGAAAGTTAGTTATATTTGAAAACGGTAAAGGGCTGACCTCCATTTGCCGGAAATGTCTCTGCAAGGAGAAACCATTTTGTAAAGCAGAACAGAATATTGCAATGTTTGTAAAAAGCTGGGAAGTTTTTCACTTTTTAGATAAGTAAGCCCAAACCTTGTTTTTACATCCAATGATTCCAGATTTACACCAATGGTTGCTGTGCTAAAATCCCCAATGATCCTTCAAGGAGAAGCAAGAAGAGCCAATGAATGAATGAACAATCAGAATTGCTCTCAGGCATCGACTTTTTATAATTTCTTAGTTATATGAGTAAAGGTTGTGGGAAGTAGGAAGGAAAAAGCTTGTCTTTATAGTAGTATTGTATGCACATGTAAGGATTTGTTTTTTTCTCTGTGTTAAATTAGTTTTTTGTGTGTCGTTTTCAGTTAATTGGGTCTCCATGTTGTCCTGTCTACCCTTTGATTGTTCCCCGCTGTGTCTCTGATTACCCTCTGTGTATTTAATGCCACCCGTGTTCCATGTTTGTCGGGTTCTTGTCATATCTGTATAGTCATACTGTCTGGTTGTTGCTGCCATCCGTTGTGTTCTAGTTGGTACCAGTTTTACGGTACTGCTTTCTCTCTGTGCTGCCTGGATTATTGGACTTTGTATTGCTGGAATCTACATTAAAATCATTTCTTTCCTTTAGCCAGGGTCTGCTGCTTCTACCTCATCCAACCACAAATCATGACAGCACATTTATTTAGAAGTATTTTTGCCAGAATAAACTGTGCCATTTAAACTTTTTATTCAGATTTTTAGTTCTGAATTGGATAATTCTTCCCATGACATACTTTCAAAATAGCTTTCAGTGACGGAGAGAATATTTCCAGAGGAGTTTTATTCAGCCACATCTTGTTATACTGAAAAACTCACAGCCAGTTTCACATTTTTGAAAATGAAGATCGAAGAAATTAACACTTGAAGCAACTTTACATATTGAAAACTAATTAAATTCTGCAAGCACGCTTACTGAAACTTTGTAATTATGTTTAGGCAACAACATTTTATTTACAAGTACAAAAGATTACATGACTATGAAGCAAATCTTTTCAACAATAGATTGATTGAAAGAATATTGTCTCTCAGCAGAGACTAAAGACTACCAGCCCCTCCAGAACTTCACACTATATTTATCTTCGTGCAGCAGAGAGGATTTTGCTGCTGCGAATGTGTTTTGTGACATTAATTCAGCAACAGTATGCTATTTAAGTGGAATAATTATATATTTGCCTGTCAGTTTGACAGGCATTAGGCTGTCCACAGACGTTTGTTAGGCTTCCTCTGCGACTCTCAATGACGCTCTAAATTCAGCAACACTGTGGGAGTAATGGTGTTTTCAGTAAAACTGTTTTCTAAATGAAGAGAGCGTTGTCCACGTATGAGAACAAATAGCTTCAAACCACTTAAAACTCATCTTTTTTGGTTTCTATTAACCTTGAGGAGATTCCTGTTTGAGAAAAATCCAGAAATGCTTTTTCTTAAAGCTTTTAAAGAAAGTGTCGAAAAGATCCTAAGATCCAGGGAGAAGCATCACTTGTCACCGCTTATTCTAAACATTTCAAACATTAAATATAGCTTAAAATGACCTATTATGCTTCCTTGAACAGGTTAGGATTGATCTATAGGCTATTAAAAACATGTTAATTACATTTTTGTGAACAAAGTCATTCTTAGCTCATGACATTTCATGCTACTCAATTCTGCCTATTTTGAGCTCCTTTCAGAATGAGTATTTTTTAGGGGCTCTTGTCCCTTTAAATAAAAATAAGTTGCTGCTGGCCACGCCCCCACAATTCAAAGTTCACACTCAAACGCAAAAATGGCTGCAAACTGATGCGCAATTACGCAACCTTACGTCTATGAAAAACAGAAGTAGAACCTCCTGCGCAACCAACAAGAACATATCAAGTGGTTTCTGCATGGTAAATGAATCCAGCAGCCGTTGTACACCACATGCAGCAGTAAAACCAGCCGGATAGTTGTAATTCTGCTGAATTACATTCAGAAGATTTTGGAAATGTCTCACTTTCCAGACAACAAAGAACATTAACTTGATGCCAAAAAAATGGTTGTATAGTTTTTTAAAGTGTTTAGGCTGTTTTTAGAAGCAAGATAGATCGAAACAGAAGTACAAAAATATGCAAACTGTGAGTACTACATAACTCACATTTTAGTTATGTAGATCTCAAAACTAAAATGTTATGAGTTCTAACATGACATTATGCATTAATTCGGTGGAAACTGACTCAAAACTACCACAGATAGTTTCCACGGTCCTCCTTAAACATCTTTGTTTTGGATCAACTAAAGTTGCCACAGGATATTAATTATTTCTCCACTCATAGGGAAATATCTACAAATTGGTGAATTTTTTATGGCTAATTTATTTGCCTTCCACAGAAAAGATGGGTGGTAATAGTTGGGTAGCCCTGAACATTGGGGTTTGGTCGTCTGCTAGCTGGGCTTGCAGACAGAGCTGTTGGCTTGAAAAAACTAATTCCATTATCTGGCTGGAAAAAACAATGACTTCAGTAATTAATTGAGTTGTATGTTGTTAATTCACTGTCTCACTGTCACTTTTGTGGACAGAGCTTATGATTTTATTAACTGTTCAAAGATATTACAGAGTTTAAATCTGTTCATTGTTTGCTAAGCCACACTATCAAATGTCCAATTTGCTGGGGATGGAAAGCAGACTAAAATTACAGCCAGACAAGAGTTGAGACTTTAGGTTAGCTCTCTTGTCTTGGCTGAACCTTCGTGCCAGTTTGTGCAGATGGTATGCCGCCATATACACAAAGCAGTTCCCAGGGAAAATACAAAATGTTTTCCAAAAAATTCTGAGATATAATGTGATATTACACAGACCTACACTCTTATTTTTTCCTAATCTCACATTTTCTGTCACTGGATATGGTACGAGTTTAAGTGAAGAATTTTGTGGGAAGGATAAACATAGGAGGATATCATTTGATTTCCACAACCAATGACAGATGGTATGTTATGATGCAATTATTAAAAATTAACGTCACATTTCACATAGTGAATAAGGACTCCTTTACCTTACAGTCAAGCATTTTTAAGATTAGCTTAATCTGTTGTTTTCATGAGCAACAATCTGTGTTTAAAGAAGTAATTACATAAATCAGCCAGCGCCTTTGACCCAACTGTCTGTAATCTGATTACTTCAAGGCTATCAAGCCTGCAGTCCTTTTTTTGCACAGCTGAATGTTTGCCACTGAAGATTAGAGGATTTCTTAGACATTTATGAAGAAATCAAGGCAACACTCCAGGTATGGTTTTGACAAGGGAGTAACATAACAAAATATAAAGCTAATTTTACACCATTAAAGCAGATTTTACACAATGCTGCCCCTTTAAAACATACAAATTTCCTTCAGTATATTAGTAACCATATGCAGTACCTTGGTCTCAGACATGCTGCCACATTGGAACATCATGAATTTGAGCATGCTGAAAACAGTCGGGTCATTTTTATTTTCAGTCGTGAAAGGTGGTGGAGGTGTAGACACAGTGATCCTATAGACTTCAGGCTCAAACTGTGTGCTTTGTAACATCTATTTTGTGTGTTTTTCTAAAGTATGTGTGCAGAGGATCAAACTATTTTAGCTGGAATGCTTTGGGAAGCAATTGAGCTCAAAGGCCGGCTTTCCTTTTCATTGATCCAGAGCCCCTTGTGCAAGCAGGCTGCATTGAGTTGTATAGATCTGGGTTTTGTTATTTATAGTTAATTTGCATGAGTCTTCTCCTGCCTGGAGAAAAAATAAATAAATATGCAGGGTCATAGCAACTTGATCAGCCATTGTCTATGTGATGGAATCCAGACTAATTAGAACATTCAAATTATAATTTACACCTTCAATGCTTGCATCTGTCTTGTTTAGTTTATGAAGGCTATATTTTCAAACCTTTATTTAAAATTAAAGCAAATAAATTGAGCCTAATCTAAATATGTTACATATTCTTCTATTGAACCGTTCCAGCATATAAAATAGGATGAAATTAACCCTCTCCAGGCAGGTGTTGCAGATTTGCAACAACTTAGCCAGTCTTTGCAAGTAATTTGAGCCTGAGAGGGTTAAAATGAATTTATGGTTGGAAATGTCATATATTTAAAACATTTGATCATTCTGCCTGGCTGCTTGGTAATAACCTCTGCCACTGTGTTTGACTCAGATGACAGAAAGTTGAACTTCAACAAAAACATGCCTACTCAGCACTGTCTCACACAAGCTAAAAAGGAAAAAAAAAAGAGATTTCTCAAGGGGAATAAAAGGGACTATCTCACTGCTCTAGTAGAATAAGGGCTTCATATTGTTAGTGCTGCTGCCTCTTGCTGGGACATTCTTGTAAAAGAGATTTTTAATCTCAAGGCGTTTCTTTTTTCATGTATTCTGGTTAGATAATGGTTGATGATGATCTTCATTTTCCACCTTATGTGGTTTGGACTGGATTCATATAAATGCAGAGCAACTCCAGGATGATTCAGAGTGATTTCACCCTTGCTGCAGCTTGTGTGGACACCAAACAATGATTTAATGTGTTATGTGCTGTTCAGAAGTTCAAAAAATAAATTGTGCAACTGTGTAATACGATGCATATTTGGCCACGATAGAATCTATTTCTAACTTATTTTTATGCCATGAACATGTCAGGGTGAAGGAGGAGTAAAGCATATCCAGGAAGGAAGTGTTGGTGAGTATTTATTAACGCCTTTTTGATATAAAGACTTTCCTTTGAGGGTGATTTTAGGGATTTAGAGTCAGCTTTTTCCTTGGAACATCATCAAAAGATGGGGAGAGCTACTGCTGAGGCTCTCAACCTCTTTTAGATTTTTGCACTTCTAAAAGGAAGAGTGATAAACAGAACTGCAATTAAGGATGCAATTTGCTCGTATCCATCGGCCTGGGTTCTTAGAACCAGTCCCTGGTGCCTTCCACACATGTATAAGTCTATATACAAATATTCATCAAAATTCTAATACTCTCAGTCTGGCACTCTTGTTTGCATTCTGCAGCAGCATGCTCTGGGACCTTGGTTGACCAAGAACACTCCATGCACTGTGAGAGAAACATCATTAAATCTCCAAAATACATTAATTATTTAAAACTGAAAATAAGCCTCAACAGGATGTCATTGTCACTACATGGGTGTGTATGTGGCTCTGTGTATGCATATGAGGACATCCTCATGGTCATATTCATGTGTACCTAATGGAGCCTAATTCATAAGGTGGGACTGGAAACTGCTGTGAACATACATATAGTCTTATTTTAATCTTCTACAGAAACCAAAAATCTTAGCATGATTATGTTATGTTTAAAAATGATCACCAATCACATTGGACATTTTACATGTATGTGTCTAGTAACCAAACTTTGCTAGATCTGTTTGCATATCCTATTATTGGGAAACCTTTTTAGTGAACATAATCTCATGCGCCAACATGAGTCTCAATCTAATTTTAAGTGTCAGAAGGTGTTTAGGTAGAATTCTGTAAACTAGACTATCAACAAAAAGCAAAACCTATATTAAATATATGTATATTACCCAGAGAGAACATGCAGAAATACATCAGGCTGGGATTTAAACGCAGGACCTCCTTGCTGTTTTCAAAACAGAAATGACAGTTACATAAATCCCAAAAAACAAAGACTGAAAATGTTGTATCTCACAGACTGTCACAGCTAACAATACAAACGGAAGATGATCTTTTAAATGACCGTACTAACATTTTCTGTATCATAAATTTTTATTTTTTTAAATAAGTATATTTATTGGTTTTCAATGTTTTTGACAAATGAACAAATACAATACAATACACATGCTGTCTGCCATCTGCCCTGAACAATGTAAATCGAGATCAATCCGTGAAGAGAACACCTCTCCAACGTGCCAGACGCCATCGAATGTGAGCAAGTCTGTTATGGCGACGATCTGGAGTCAGGTTTAGACCCCGGTGAAGACGACAAGCATGCAGTTGAGCTTCCCTGAGATGGTTTCTGACAGTTTGTGCAGAAATTCTTTGGTTATACAAACCAATTGTTTCAGGAGCTGTCTGAGTGGCTGATCTCAGACGATCTTGGAAGCGAACCTGCAGGATGTGGAGGTCCTGGGCTGGAGTGGTTACGCGTGGTCTGTGGTTGTGAGGCCGGTTGGATGTACTGCCATATTCTCTGAAACGCCTTTGGAGACGGCTTATGGTGGAGAAATGAACATTCAATGCACGAGCAACAGATCTGGTTGACATTCCTGCTGTCAGCATGCTAATTGCACGCTCCCTCAATTCTTGCGGAATCAGTGGCATTTTGCTATGTGACAAACCTGCACATGTCAGAGTGGCCTTTCATTGTGGGCAGTAGAAGGTACACCTGTGCACTAATCATGATGTCAGATCAGCATCGTGATGTGGCACACCTATGAGGTGGGATGGATTATCTCAGCAAAGCAGAAGGGTTCACTATCAAACATTTAGACTGATTTGTGGACAACATTTGAAAGAAAAGTTAATATTGTGTATCTGGAATGAATTTTAGATCTTTGAGTCCATCTCATGAAAGATGGGAGTGAAAACAAAAGTGTTGCGTTTATATTTTTGAGTGTATTATGTCTTTTGGCAGTTTTCTTTTCTCTGACAAATTTTTTTCCTGACACCGAGAAAAAAGGAAAATTAAAGTGCAATGTTGTGACATCTAATACTGCTTGATCTACTGATATGCCACTGAAAATGTAAAAATGAAGAATTGTTAAAGATCTTAATACCACAGATGTTAAGAGAAGATGGCCGTGGGACAATTGTACCATTAAAAGAGACACAAAAATCAATCTGCTGCAGCTTCGTTGTAATTGTAACGTGTTCACCTGACATCACGAAAGCATCTATGTTGGAAAACCTTTAATCAGACAGACTTTTCAGAGCATGTACTTTCTGAGAAAAGTCTAAAATAGAAAGAAAGGAAGAGGATAAGCTATTTATCTCTGGCTCATTATGGCTCCACTTTGCCTGTCTTCATCTGGCAGAAAATCTCTTCTCTTCACCGAATCAGAGGGCCATTCATTTTTAATGGAAGACCTTCAAAAGGAGGAAAAAAGCACTTCTGTATTCCTCTCTCCTGTGTTCTCAGAGCCAGGCCAGGAAGAAATGGAAAATATGAATAGATTAGCTACAGGAAGTTTTATGTTGTACTGTAATAAGAGATGCGTTTCTGCGGCACTGAAAGAAACAAAATACCACCCATCAAAGGAAGAAGTGACGTGCCACTGATAAAATGACTGAACTCTGTTCTGATATTTGACGAGTGAAACTGAAAACTTGAAAAGGTGTTTGGATAAAAACAGGTGTGGTTTTAATTCTTACCTTAGAAAGAAATGTTTTCTGGCTGAAGCTGGAAAGTGCATATCTTGCTTTACGTTCTGATGTTTTGGTTCAAAGGTATTTGGAAACAGAACTGTTTCTGCCAACTCCCCTGACTTTTCTGAAACCAGATACTGTCAAAGCTTTGCAGTGATAACACAGAAAGACTTGCAGTCATTATTTATTTGATTCCTAATTAAGAAGCTCATGGGCCACTTAATTAGATACTTCTCGTTAAAATAAATGGTGAATCAGCCAATCAATTGCTGCCAGCTTAATGTATTCATGCTTCTAGATTTGCTCAAGTTCAAACATAAAAATAAATAAGCGTCTTTGTACATAGCTGTTGGTGCAAGAGACACAAGTATGAGATTTTCAGAAACTGCTGAGGAGATGGGACTTAAAACGCATTAAATATCCAGTGAGATGCAGTTATATGGACAAAAAATGAAATAGCTTTTTGATTACAGAAGTCAAAGAAAAATTTGCATACTTTGAGATGATGGGAAGGCAACTTGGACCTCTTTTAACTGTGGGCATCCTAGTGTTTTGGTAATACTCAGTGTTGTACCAAAATTACCTTCTAACATTTTCATCTAAAACTCAAAGCTTGGTTTCATCAGAAGTTTTTGGGAGACATTAGCTCATTCTTGTGGCTTTGTTTGAAAGAAGATACTTCTATTTTGCCACTCCATTACACGTCCAGAAAGTACCGGCGCTTGCTGAAGCATGCAGACGGCAGTTGTTTTGTCTTCTCCTCCAGGTTTCCGTCACCCTGCTTTCTGATTGGCTGCAAGTCAGAACAGGCTGTTCTGGGACCAAGACAAACCAAAATGTTAAATGTCCAAGATTTTAGATGGCCATTGGAGCATCCTTAAGCTTGTCAGCATGAACATCTTGCCGTGTGAACTAGGCATTACTTGCATAGTAAGCAGTTCATAGCTGCAAGTTCATGCTTCCTGTGAACTTGCAGCTGTAAACAATCCAGCCTGTTAATGCTTTTGCAAGGCACTATATATTTATTATAGACCTCTGGCAGCTTTGCAACTATGCTTCATTACCTTGTCTTAAGACAATTCATACATCAAGTTTTTGTGTCCAAAAAGAAGCAAACAGTCCAGAATACTGAAATGTATTCTTTTAAGAATGGCTCTCCTTGCCTCAACCCATTGGCAAACTTCATTTTTCACATTGACACCAGCTCATGCCACAGATAGGATTGTCTGACACAGAGGTAATTGTCTGGCCTCTCATCCAAAGGGAGCAACCATAAAACTCTGCCTAGAGCTCAGAAGTGACAGGCAAGGTGCTGTTAACCCTGACACGCATTCCTGCACTGCAGTTTCAACCAACAGACCAAATGCAGGCGTTATGGTTCAACATGCTAATTTCATTCCTGAAAAGCCAGTGAATATAGTAAGTGTAAATTAGCGTGGGTAGGATTGGTAGGAAGAGTAGTTGTCCCACAAACAATTTCACCTTTATGTTACATGTTGATGTGCCACTGGGCAAGGCACTCAGCCTCACGTTGATTATGGATCTGTGTTTAGGGATTTCTGAGTGCTTTCAGTGTTCAAAACACAGTAGAAAAGTTCCACATAAATTCAGTCCACTTTCCATTTTAAAAAGCAAAACCACAATGATGGTCTTAATAGAACACCATTGAACATTTCTGTATAACTATATCTTTTAAGGTTGTGGAGAAATGGAGCTTTGCAGTGCAGCTTTTACTTTAAAAAGGTTATGAAACCTAATCTCTGCTAGAAGATAGAAACACCTGATACAATTCAGTCTCAAAAGACTGCAGAAATGAAAAGCTACAAAAAATTGTACAATAGTCTAACTCAAGTTTATGTTCAGAGTTTCTTTAAGATGAAGTTCTTGAAAGATTTTCTATTACGTTTCAAGGTTTTTTACAAATATACAGCCATCTTTATTACTTGTTGAAGTGATACTCAATTGTTATTAATATGCAGTCGTGAATAAATTATCCAAGACAAGAAAGATCAAGCAATGAATATGTGTTCATTTTCCTCTGCGTCAAACCACTAGTTTCCACTGCTCTCTACTTCAGTGATCAAAAAACATTGTATGTTCTGCAATTTGGAAGTGTTAGCTGAAATGAGACCCTGCTGTGCAAAAAGAGCTGCCTTCAAAACGGTAAAACCAAACGACAGTCAACATTTGCTACTCACAAAATCTAAACCACTTGCAACCTAAACGGCAGCTTATTATGAAAAATCTCTTTGCTTCAGGTTAATTTGCTACCATTAGTGCTGATTGGAGCTGGATCTGTTAAATAAAAAAGCTGCAAACCAATAAACGTCTAGACTTGCTCAAGGCTCGCCACTCTCCTCTCAGTTTCTTACTGAAGTCTCCCAATCGTCTCTCAAAGCATATTCCTTGTATATAACAGCTTTGAGAGGTAAGGAGCATTCTGCTCCCAGGAAACTATCTCAGATCTTCTGTAACCTATAAGATGAAGAGAATTATTACAAAACTATTTATTGCAGTTTTCTGGCCGATCGTCGATTACCTATCTTTTAAAAAGCCTAACTTACCGATTTTGGCCAATGCCATATTTTTTTGTCTGAAACATTGCTCAAGATATCAAGAAATTTGCTGAATTGGCTACAATGGTGTGACTGTTGTTAACTGTAAATGTACAGACATGACTTGGTTGACCGGTTTGTCAGTCAGAAAAGAAAAGCACAGTGGTTGATTTTTAGACCTTTGCGAAGGTTGATAGATCGGCTTCACATGTAAAAATTGTCCGATCAGCACCGATAAGTTGGCTGGCTAATAAATTGGTGCAACCCTAATTTATTTAAACATTTCTTTCAGTTTTTTTTTTTTTTACTTTGAATTAGATTGCTGTGTAGTAATCAGTCATATTACACAGAAGTGAAGCTACTAAATGGCCTAAGGAAGGTTGAGTTCGTTGAGAAAAATATATTTAATATAGGGGTTTGTAAGATATACGGCTTTTCAGCAAATGGCAAGACTAATGACCTCCAAGTCATGTTGGATGCAAACAGTATTTCATCTGTTTGTCAAGGATAAAGTCTAATTGCCTTGGTTTCCAACTGGACAAAAAAAAAGATCTGATTGGATCTCATCTCTCTCCTTCATTGCTCAAAATTTCAGTAATTTTCTTCATTTAAGGTTTTTTTTTAGTCCAGGCTGTGATTCCTTTGATGGGGTGAATGGTTTATAATTGGCCTGATAAGTTGATGCATCCACCCACTGAGCAATAGCTCTGATTTAGATGCGTGGATAAAGGTAAGTGGCTTGGACTAAATGGAGTCTGTGGGATATTTTAGGTTTTAATATACATGATATGTCCTGGTATTACCGTAAAAACAACTATTAGCTTAAAAACAACAACATTAATAATCATTTAAATGTCACTGAGCGTTACAAAGACAAAATAATGTGGCTATGAGACAGAGAGCACCATAATTAGTTCACATGGGTGTTTCTTTTGATCTTTTCCATGGCGGTATTAAAACAAAGTATATTATTGATGGCGTTGTTCATCAGTTGTACTCTATAGAGACCAGCAGCTTGAGTCAGAGTCTGAACAGTTTGGAAAACAGGCTGTCATTTATTAGATGCATGATTTGAAAATCTGTCATGCGGCTCCAGCTTCATGACCTCGTTTCTTTCATCAGAGTGGCCCCGGATGCATCAATGTGGGCCAGTTGCGATCGCAGAACGGAGTGCATCTTCGAAGAACTAGACCTGCATGAGTAGGCAGCACACAAATTATTCTGACATGGATGCTGAGGCGCATTCACACGTCTGTGTCACGCAGAGTTCAGCACCTAGCAGCGCTGTGCAGGTGGATTCAGGAACCCCCTCAGATCGCCCGAGGGCTTATTGGCACCTGCTAATTTGAATTTGAGCATGTGGATGTTTGCTTGAGCTGCTTTAAATTGTTGTGGTGACTGTGCTCAGACTTGTGAGCACATTTGAATTTTCATCTGCGCATACTTTAGTGGATCTGTTATGCAGAGTTGCGTTTGGTTATATTTTATAAACACATGGTTTTATGCAGTTGACTCACATTTGAAACTCTAGTGTACTATCAAACAGAAACAGATTAAATAGCTTTTATACAAGTTTGACATGTTTATTTGCATTTTACTAAACATATGCAATTTGACAACAGGATCGATGACCTATAGGTCCCTTACATGTTTTAGTCAACGTGTAACGCTGAGAAGATTTAAATATGGATACAGCTAATGTATATTCATGTTGCACAGACATAAATATACATATGAAAAGTATTCAATGCTTGATTTTTATTTACTTTTTCCACATTTTGTTACATTTCATCCCTATCCCAAATTGAATTTAATTAACCTCTTCCCTTTCTATACATAAATACCTCATTATGAAATTGTGAAGAAACATTTCTTGAGATTTTTGTAAATTTATTATTCACAGCATTTCATTAGTACTTTGTTGATCCAACTTTGGGAGTTTTTTCAGCCTCAAGTCTTATTCAATGGTTCATTCATCTGTGCAGCTCTTCTCCAGCTCCATAACGTTGAATGGAAGAAATTTGTCGGCCACTTTCTGATTTTTCAATCAGATTCAAGTGTGGATTCTTGCTTGGCCACTCCAGGTCGTTCCCAGATTGGTTCTGAAGCCTTTGAGATTTCTGTCATGTGGTTCGGGTTGTCGGCCCAGTCCGACGTCAAGATTCACTGGAACTGATTTTCATCCAGGATGTATCTGCATTTTGCAGCATTCATCTGGCCACTACATACTGGATTTCTTTGGCATGTGATTTGAAATGAGATCACCTTCAGACAAAAGAATGGCTGAAACCTCTGTGTCACATTAACACCATCTATCATAGGTTTTATTTTTTGTGAGATTTTCTTTGTCTGCATAATTTCTCTTTCATGCCTTTCTACTCCAGTGTCGTTTGTTTTTAAACAACAAGCTTGATTTACATCTCTGTTCTTTTTTTTTATCACCATATCCTCTTTGATGTCTTATGTTTCACTTTGAGCTTCTTCTCGTGTTTACATTTAAAGCATTTTTACATCAGCAGGTATTATAACAAAAGTAACACATTTAAATAAAGCTTTGCATGTGGAAATCAATTTATCATTCATAATTTGTTTTAACTCTAAATGTATGAGGCTTCAAGTGACAATAATTATTTTCTGGGACCATGTGCGTGTCTTTTAAGTGCTTTGTGTGATAATCAGTTGATAAGCACAGGGACAGTCATTTATCTATTTAATTTTTTCAGCATTATTTTCTCTCCAGTTATATTTTTGGTATCAGAATGAGTCAATCAACACTTTAAAAAAGCACGTTTTAATATTTTTAAAGTTGAAAGAGGATTGAAGAGGATGCTAGCGTGACAATTTGCAAGGGGAAACACGAGTTCAGTGGAGGTAACAATATGACTAATGAAGCTCTTTGGATCTTGTTTTACTGATAAATTGCTTGGTTGATTTAGTTTGTTCTGCAGCATTTGTTGTAAAAAACAGAGCTGTAGGTTGATAAAAGAAAATGGGTTGGTGTAGGAATAATCAGTCTAATCATTTGCAATATGACTTGACACCAGTTTGCTTGGAAATATAATCTGCATAACAGGTAATCAGTTTTTCAGGAAAGACAATCTGACTGCACAAATTACTACTCTCGTCACCACTGATGGTGAAAGTTAGGATTTTAATTGTCTGGTTCGATTTGCTGAAATGATCTGTTCTAATCCAGTCATTATCACTGGAGACTTTATGTTCTGTTTGTTTGGATGCTCTGTGACATTTTCCATGAATGACTTGATAACAGTGGCTGAGCAAAGGCCCCATCAAGTCCTGCATGAGCTTGATTGTAGTCACTACAGAACAGATGTGAAATCTACACTGGGTCATGTTGTTGGGTTACAGCTTTATTTAAATAGCTTTATATGGGGAGTTACTGATCTTTGTAATAAAACAGAACTGCGCCTAATGTTGAATCACAAAAACAAAAGGAGACTATTATCAAAGAGAGATGGGAGGAGAATCGTCTTTTACTATCCGTTCAGGCTCGAAAACAAAGCATAACAAACAAAAAAATATTATCAGTGTGTTTTCCTGGCATATAATGACATTTTATAGCATAATTAAGTAAACGTCACCTTCAGTTCTTATAAAAATACTGTATACATCAAAATGACTTTTGTAGAATAGTTGCCACAGGAGAATGATGTATGAAAGAATCAAAGTAAACCTGCAGGCATATCTTAGATGTAAAGCTTAAAAAAGTTAATTTTTACATTATAAACCTTTCCTTCATTCCACTATCGTCACATGTTTTATCAAGATGAGGGGTACCCTCTTAACCTGGACCCCCTGCTGTGGTTGAATTTGCAGAAGGGTTGGATAAAATTCCTCCACAGCAATGTAAAACTAGCATTGGCTAGTTGCCATCAAGGGCAGCACAACTAGTTAAATTTTTGTAAAAAAAACCCCTAACTAGTTGTGCACCTTAATTTAATATTTTGACGAACAAAGAGAGAAAGAACCGTCATCCTGCATGTTTTACTACATTTAGGTAAAATACATGAAACCAGGCCTGTTGGTTCTTTGGTCTCACAGCAGAACTGATATTGTAAACAGTTTCAGCTCTTTAATGCGGCTGTTGATTAAGGAAGTGAGACTGAAGCAACAACCGGTCGTAAAATGAAGGAGTCGAACAGAAACTCAGCAGTAACGATCACGACGACTCATCTTTTAATTTAGGTGCTTGATTTTCTGGTAAGAAGCAGAGACTGTATTGTCTATCGACCTGTTTGCTTATGTTCACTTGGTTGAGCACATTATGTTCCTCTTCATAATGTTGTTGTTAAGAAACTGAAAGGATGAAGAGGTTGTTAAATAAAAATAAAACCTTCATGAATAAAACACGAATCCAAGCACAACATTAGAAGCAAACAAGAAAAAACATTTAACATAAAAATGGTATGTGACCATAATAAATAACCAGGGGTAGATCTGTTGTTTTTTTTAAACTGGAACTTTATATTTCAGGAAAAGAAAGCAAATCCAAATGAGGAAAATAGACAGAAAAGCAAAAGATAGAAGTTAAAAATGTAAACTTGGCAAGACCAAATACAGAATGCATTTATCTTGTCCTTTCAACCTGAATAGACCACCGTTCTACTACAGTGTCAACACAAAACCACTGAAAGTCAAAGGGAAGCTTCTACAGCTGCTGGAAGTACAAACTGATATAAAACAGAACAAATATAAGAACAACTCAAACCAGTAAGAATGATTTACGGTTATTTCTAGACAAAATGACATATTTATCAAAGCACTGAGTGACTGAATGTCTATCAAATGGCACATCTTTCACTGATTCTATTAAAGATACAGAAATCTTGTTGCTGTGATTCCACCCATTAGCTACTGATTATAGAGACAATCACTTCTTCTATATTGACTGTATTACCCATAATAGTCACTCTAATTTTATGTGGTTCTACGGATCATTGTCCTAACACTCTATGCATTTACAGAAAACAGAACAGCACTTTGGGGAAAAGAGGCTTTTTCTAAAGGTAACAGTTTGAGGAAAAAGCTACAGAAAAGTTATTGTTTGGGATGCACAAATATAACAAATTGGGCCGATGTTGGTATCCGATAGTAACATTGCTATAGTAGAATTTACCGATATATATTTTTTTATTGATTGTTTTATTCTTAATGTGTGATAACATGATTATCTTTCTAGTTTATTGAATCGAAAATAATAAAATAAAACTGAATGAACATTAAATGCAATTGAGAATCCTGTTATTATCATAAAAATGTAAAAAAAAATTGATGGATAAAAATAATTGACAAGATGTTTTTGGCCCCTTCAGTCAAATTGACCTCTCGGCCCAACCCTATTTGACCTTTGTGACATGGTGCGTTATTCTACATATGTTTGTGTTAGTGACTGGTTGTTTACCTCTCTTGGCTTTCTGTCATCTCAAACCAGTTTGTCCAGTTTCCTTTAACTTCTGACACCAGTAAAGGTTTTAACTGGATATTTTCTCCTTGTAAACCTGAGAGGATTGTGTGTGAGGATCCCAGCAGATCAGCACTTTCTGAACTACTACCAGCAGTCTGTCACGCACAAAAAGTGTACCTAATAAAGTTGGCAGTGAATGTCCTTTCATTTTATTTTTTCTTTGTACAATAATTTGATTTACGGTACAATAAACTGCACAATGTAACAAGTGCAGTTTGCACATACAGTGGACTGGCTGTGATTCCCTGAGGCTCAACAGCCATCAGTGTGTTTGAAATGTGCTGCACGGCATAAAAAAGGCTGAGAAGAGAAACAAAGCACAAAAACTAAATCATACAGCTGAGAAAAAGGCTATACAATTTTGCTTTGCCTGCAGATAAAAAAACTTCAAAGATCTGTCAACCAAAAAAAAAAAAAAGAAAGAAAGAAATCTTGCCTCGTGTTCGTTCCTTTATTTTTGGGGGCGAGGGCAAACCTGAAAACTCATGTTTGGTGATTCCTCCACAGTCATGAAATCATAAGTGATCAAAGTTGGTGTGAACAGCTTCTGGCTTTGCTTTGTGAGCAATCTGACTTCAGATAGTGGGAAAGCAATGCACACCTGAGGCAATTTCCAACTGAACCAACTGGGCCTGGCCACATTTTCCCTAGTACTCCAAACCTAACAGTTTAATTCAGAAAACTATAAAATATAAATGAAAATATAAATGAAAACTGAATTTATTTCGGCAAGGCACCTTACAAAATACACAAAGTTATACAGAATGTTTAAATGTCAATTTTGGCTTTTATAATTACATAAATTCACTTTCAAAATTTGTTTGGCTCATCTACTTGTCTCCTATCTACTATAGAGATTCTCTGTTTGGTTTAGGTCAGCACTTTCTTTCTTTGTTTTTAAAATTATTTTTATTTTTTCCTCCTCGGTGTAAACAAAGACCCAATCAGCAGTTTTTAATCACAACACAGCGAGCTTGAAATCAATCCAAAAAAAGAAAATTGGAAGAGGAAAAAAATCAACAAATGCTTCATGTTGTCTCCATCTTTTGTTTTTCTCCTTCTTAACAATCTGACTCTTTAAGATCATCTTCTAGAGAAACATAATCATAGAGAGAGAGAGAACATTAGCATATAGTAATGTCTAACTTAACAAGGGGGTTGTAAAAATGTTCATACTTTAGGTAGTTTACTCACTTAAGATAAAATTTTATATACATTTTCTAGTATAATTCTCCCACTACTCTCAGTGTTGAATAAAAATGTCCATCTGTAGCAGTTAGTTCATGTTGCACCATCCATTTTTTTTTATTCTTTTCTTCCCTGATGAAGGAAAAACTTTGCACAGATATCTGGATTATAATAATTGTTTGTCGCAGGCTTCTAAATTTTTAATATTGCATGTAAGCGATAATCATCTAAATAAATGTTGTTGTTT